>NC_025698.1:20425501-20439817 GCF_000633955.1 Camelina sativa | reverse complement strand
TCAAATAGTATATGGTGGATATTATTCATATGGAGGACAAATGGCAAAGTTTTTGGTTAGAAAATGGAGAAAAGGTAGTCAATATTGTAGAGGACATAGCGTATTAGTTGTTTAAAAAGAGAGATTAAACGTTTCAATTAGATTCCATTGAAGAATAGCGTGTGCAACAATCTAGAGGAGAAGTTCCTAGTAGGTAGACAATAAAAAGATAACATAGACAAGTTATAACCAAACTGAAACGATCTGACCCGTTTTTTTTTAATAATAAATAATAATATTAATAATAATAATAAATAATAATCTACAACTAGTGGTCCCATACCCACTAGCCACCTAACCACAATCACAACCAACAGCGGAAATAAACAATACCGATATCCAATAATAATCCAACAATAAAATAAATAATAATAATCCAATAACCAATCATCAGAGAACATGGAACCAACAACCTAGCAATGTTTCTAATGACCCAACTCTTGCAACCTATCAATGCCAGACAACATCCAATCGAGTCCCTAGAACATCCTCCTCTTCATTGCCTTGATTCCACGATCACACTTTGCCTTTACCTGCACCACAAACACATATTGAGATGCATGAGTGTTTGATAAACACTCAGTGAGGCAATCCTCCCATCTACTGGGCTATAAACACAAGCAACAATGATTCCAATGTTCCAAACAAACAACAAACAAAACATACAAACCAGGAAAACAAACATCGTCTCGCTGGAAGGGAGGTGTCGACCGACACCAGTCAAGTGTCGACCGACACTACCCCACAGAGTCGATCGATGCCGTCCTGCTGGTGTCGACCGACACCAAGTGGTGTCGATCAACACTACCTCTGCAACTGCGATCCGCACGAAACCGAGAGTCGAATCTCGTTCCCAAAACTCCACCAAATCGTCCAGTACTCAGAACCCAAGCCGAAAACATCCATAGGAACCTGTAGCAACCAATCCCAGCAAGAAAAACACAGAAAACAACAACAAACAAGCAAGAACAAGGAAATAAAAGGCTTAGATTAGCCATGGTCATGCACTCACCTCTTTGTAGGAAGATTCTGACCATCAATGAACGAATCCATACTCCCAGCAAGCTTCCCACACGTTCCTAGCCTTGAATCCTCACTCCCACAGTAAGATCTCACCCACAAAGCCTTGAAATCTCACAAAAACTCCCAAAAATTCAAGAACAATATTTTCTCCTCTTTCTCTTTGTTTTCAGCGGCTAGACAACAACAAAACACGACCTAGGTCGTTTCCCACGTAAACATCACGGTTTAATGGTTCTCCCAAACCAAACCGACCAAAAATCGATAATTAAATCGAACTGGTCGAACCAGAAAACATTGGTGTGGACCGACACCCATCCCAGAAACCAATAATTGGTTCGCGGATGTTACACAAACAAAAAACTCTTGGTAGACATCAACTGCATAGGATATCTGTATGTCGTCCACTATCTTCTCAGAGAGTGAATTCAAACCCAAGACTTGTGCGAGGAGATTGATGAACTTAGCATTAAGTGGACCACAATCTCCACTCCGATCATTCTGGTAGACGTCCACAAACCTGTCATAGTTGAATGATTTTGGAAGAGGGCAATCAGTGAGGTCAGGGTTTACTAAGTCCTTGATGATAATAGGTAACATGACAACAAGCGGTTTCATGAGCCGGGGCAGTTTTTTTTCTTCGTGGCTTGAAATGAGAGGATCTAAAATATGGATTAGGTCTCCTTTAGCTTGATTGCTAGTGCGACCCAATGACACTTACCCCATTTCATTGGGATGTAAACGGTATCTACATCGATGAACCAAGCAATGTTTGACTGGCAGTTGGGAACCGACCAATGGACGTAATTTTTTGATGAGGTTGTTCCATTGAAATGTTGACTTCTTCTTACTCATATGATACTTTACATACCGTGCGTAGTCAGTGGTGAGAATGTGAGTAAACCAAGTATCCAACACAGCAATCCTTGATTCTTTAAGGAACGGCTCCATTGTTTTCCACAACCAACTGAGCATTGCTTCCATATGCTATATTAAAACAGAAGAGAAAGATATAAGACTAGAACTAAAGATAGTACGATAGGCAAAAGGGATAAATATTGGACAATTAATACAGGAGAGTCGACAGAGAAGGTAGGTGTGTAGAATTCTTCAAAGAATGTATGCTTGACGCTATGACCTTCAAGTATATACTCTCTGCAAATTGAACTATAGTTAGGGATTTGGATGGACAACAAGAAAGTTGTAAGTGGACTAAAATTTAAAATTTAGTCCACCGACTTACTTATGCGGATATGCATCTAGGGTGGACAGGAATTTCTTTCGAAGTGCAGGTTAACAAATTGGAAAGGGGAGTAGACATAAATTGGATCCTCAACTGGTTGCGGAGGCTTCTTCTTAGATGAAGAACACTGGCCGAATCTTCTAGGCATTGTCCTTGGTTTTTCGAAGGGAGGGCAACAATTTGTTGGTCCAAATATTTGCAAGCCCTTTTTTTGGGAGGGCTTTGAACGTGTGGCTGAGCAAAAGTGGTATAACCTCTATCAGAATTGTTACATTTTAAAAAAAAATTATTGCAGCTTTCCGTTTCAACATTCCCATCTGCGTTGTCGTTGACATCATCATCGTTAGCGCTAATGTGGTTGGTATCACCATCATCTTGAGAATTGTTATCAGACGCTTCATGCCCTGACTCAGACGTCGCACCAGAGATATTCTAATAAGAAATTAATTAGAAGTAATGTTAAGATGATGGTACTTTAAGTACGAATTAGAAAACGAAAGGGAAAAGTACAATACAAACCTTCTCGAGAACAGGGTCTTCAGAAAAAAGGTCGCCAATGTTGTTGGTATCACAATCGTCTTGACATTTGTTATCAGACGCTTCCTCCCCTGACTCCGCCGTCAAACCAGAGTTATTCTTATAACGAATTTTTAGGAAATAATGTTCAGATTATAGTATTAAAGTGTGAATTAGAAAACGAAAGGGAAAAGTACAATACAAACCTTATCGAGCATAGTGTCTTCAGAAGAGAGGTCGCTAATGTTTTTAAGAATTTTTGGCATATTTGAATAGTAATGGTCCACAGAGAGCTGTTAAACTGGTCCGCAATAGCCTAAATATGCATGAGTATATTTGCAAAAAGAATTGACAAGAGAGGGAATAAAAGCGAATTTCAAATTTGTCCTTCTAGCAATGATACCTGGTCTAGGACAGTGGAGTTCATATTTTGTGGAGTTTGTTACCCTCACTCTCAAACGGATAATCGTTGGGATGTTCTACATTAGCCTAAAAATAGAATAATTTTATAGACCAAAGAATAAGTAGTGGACAACAATAATGTAGTGGACAACAACAATGTAATTGACAAACAACGAATGATTGTCCACTACTAAATATAATACCACTCCTCGGACAGTTGAGTTCATATGAGTTTTAGCAGTCGAGTCCTGATGCCAGTAAGCATTGTTATGCATCTGTGCCAAAAAGTTCTGAGTGATTCCTAGAACGAGAATTTGTGAGGGGAACACCTTTCTCGGTCAAAAACCGAATAACTTCATCAAATATTTCAAATTTCCATTACGCTTTTTTAGTGGACAATATCTCCTTCATCTTAGAAGTTTGCTCTTTGTTTCTCCTATCCACCTGTAGAAGTAACTCCTCAGCTATAACGAAATATATGTGGCGAGACGACTGAGCTTCAGCTGTTGTGGTCCCCTTGCAGTTCGTCCTGGTAGGTTCCTTCACAGTTGGAGCTCTGGTTTTAGTTGGTTTCAGAACTGCTTTTTTTTTATTTGTCCTTTGACAAAGCAGTTGCAATCAGGAGGAACTGACGACGTCCGACATGCCAGTCTTCTTTCTTAAAAATGTGACCATCTTTCAGCTTTCTAGTAAGGAAATCAGCACGAGGATCATGCTATAAAGTTAATTATTTTGTCATGATTCAATCTAGTTATGCTTAAATATTTAAGATGTTAATTATGCCTTTGTCTTCTATAAAGTTAATTATTTTGTCATGATTCAATCTAGATTTATACAATTATTGATTTGTTTATGTGATTGTATTGCTTTGAATTTATCTATCATAATTTTATTGCTCTGTAATACCATCACCATACCTCCGTAGTAATTATATATCGATATGTATAGTAGAGAAATACGTGTTCGTTATATAATTCATACACATTATTTTATTTGCTTCAAATTCTATTGCTTTAAACCATAAAATTGGTTTCGTAAGGTTAATTCTCGTACTAAACGCACTACAAAAAAAACTTTGTATTAATAGCATATTGTTATAGCACGGTTTGCTCAACTGTTATTGAAGGTAAGTTACAATTTTGGTTATTATATAATAGCTTTTTAGTAATATTATAATCGGATTTCAATAAGCAGGAAATTAAAATCTCTAATTCTGCCAAACACTTAGCCAAAAGTTAGAGTTTTTGCCTTCATTTCTTCTCCTTATTTCTCGATATACCCTATATGAGATAAAAAACGATATCTCAGCATAATTCTTTCAAACTCTAAAATTGGTTCTCTGTCACCTCTGTCGCCTCCATCGTAGAAGGTAAGTAGCCGCGACATCACCAGAACTATGGGCGGCCCAAATTCCACCAATATCTGTTATCGTTGAGCTCAAATCGAAGGCAAATCTCTATCTACTCTGTTAATTTTTTTCGTTAATCTGATTTAATATCTTGGGTGTCGAGAATCTCTTCTTGTTGCATGTATGTTCTTTGTGTATTTTTCTGAAAATCGGATTTGTCTGAACTTTGATTTTTTTGCGTATGTGTTGGATCTGTTCTGAAAATCAGATTTGGTTTGCCAGATGCGTCTGTGTTGGGTGTCGAGAATCTCCTCTTATTGCATGTCTGTTCTTGAAATGACCGCACCCGGATTCCTATTCCTCACACAGGATCTACGGGAAACGATCTCACTGGATCCCCATAATTCTGACGAGACAACCGGCGTAGAAATCGCTCCTTACAAAAACTCCCACAAACACACCAAACCCCACCTCATCTAGTTACTGAGTCGCACAACCAACCATCCCTAGCGACCGAGTAACAAGAGAGGTGAGCTGGAATATTTGATTTCGTCCAGCCACGGACAACACTTCCTTACAAATAATCCAATTCACTATCAACTCCATTAGTGACCCAGAGGCCCACGACATCACTTCCGTCGAGCTCTCCTTATCCAATCTTAACTCCAACTGCCTTCCTATGACCCAAACACACAACAACATGCTGGTGTCGACCGACACCACCTTAGTGACGCTCGATACCCCAACCTTACCACAAAACCTTCTATCCCAGACCACAATACCAACACTTGATTAAATCACAAACCAACCGTTAATTTGACCCTCCCAACGTTGCCCCAAAGTAGGCATCTCGGACCAGTTTGTGATGTTCATCCGCAAGTGTTGGTGTCGGCCGACACCACCAAGGTGTCGAACGACACCAAGCCTGGAACACGACCCGAAGTCGATTTCAAGCGCCTCTCAGCCACCAAATCCTAACTCGATGACCAATGCTCTTTTCCCCACAATTAAACACATACCCAACATATTCACAAAGATAACAACCATAAAAAAAAACCATGGATTCTTCTTAATCCATCTTCCCCATCACGAATCTACCACAATCGTCCCAAAACCCTAGATAAGCTTCACATCAATCACTTACCTTGGATTAGGGACGAAATCTAATGAAGGAGCAACACCTCATCACCAGCAGTGCTTCACCCTCCTCATCCACGCCACAACATCACCACTCCACTTCATTCTCATTCCCAAAACCATCTCCTCACCTTTCTAATATCAAGAGATACCCAAATCTCTCTTATCTTCTTTAGGGCAGGAAAACGACTTGGGAAAGGAACCCCCAACACGAAGTGGGCATTCTTCCTTTTATTGGAAACTTTAGGGTTTCTCCAAAACCACTAAACCGCACAAAATCGGAGAACAAACCAAACGGACAACCTTTAAACAATACGGTGTCGATCGACACCCCCTTGATGTCGGTTGACACCTACCTCCAAAAACCGAAATCGGTTCACGGGAGTTACAATTCTCCCCCACCAACAAGGATTCGTCCTCGAATCCCGCAACATTGTCCATCCGCCAAGGACCTACGTGGAACCGTCCCCACGGTCCGCACATCCTCCGACTAGACTGAACACCGTCAGCCAAGAATTTCCGTGCAACTTTCACAATAGCCCGCACATCTACGTGGCCCAAAGGTCCACATAACCCTGACCCAACTAGTCAGCATAACCCAAAATATGAGATCGATCCTGACCCCCGAGGTCTCCATCCAGTCACTATGCTCATATCCACGTCCTAGACATTGTTTGCTCTCTCACTCATACATTCTCAGGTTGCAACCTTCGAACTACACCGCCTGCACTCTCAGACCGTCGTCCTTAAGCCATACAGTCTCACTCTCGGATCGTCACCCTCGAGATCTTGGTACCAGGGGAACTACTCATCCCCTCCGGGGAACTAATCATCCCCTAGGAGAACTAATCATCCCCTAGGAGAACTAATCATCTCCGCTGCCGCTCTCAGGGTCGCAACCCGTCAAGCCTGTGGTGCACTGGGGGAACTAATCATCCCCTCAGGAGAACTAATTATCTCCCCAGGAGAACTAATCATCTCCTCATGAGCGAACAAGTTCTAACGTCTATAAGCATCTATTTATGTCTTAGCTTGGTATACTTAATGCTAATTTCAGACCGAGAGGTTGAGATTAGATCTTGGGTGTTTTTCCATCGAGAGATGTTGTTAAAATGCTTGAAACAACCAATGCTAGAGATTTACTCACTTAGCCTAAGAGATTAGATGTGTAAGAAGTTTATTGACAATAATGAATCGGAACTTAATGCCTGCTTAGTTATGTTTCTCCAATGAGAGTTGGGTAGGGGAGTGATTAAGGTTGATTGTTTCTATCACGAGAGTATTTTTGCAAGGTTTAGAGATTCATTGTCTAGGAAATATTTGCTTGAGGCATGTGAGATAACCCAAATTGATCAGGAGCACTTATGAGTCGATTACCCCATCCTTAGGAGCTTTCGTACTTGATTGTTTAGCCTTTTTACCTATAACTCGACCCATTACCCAAACTGGTACTCGATCACCAGCCTCATGTATCCCTTCAAGTTGTTCATATTTGTGTTCTTGATTTCTTTTGTCATTCGATTGCCCACTCGATCCAGTACCCAAATACTTGCATCAAGTGCTTAGGTCGTGTGGTTCTTGTTTTTAATTACTTTTGCTTACTCTAGGTTGTTAGATAAAACCCATATTATTGCTTGGCTTGACTTGCATTGTTCTGATCACATCTTATTTGCTAGCACCACAACCATTTGGATTGATAACCCTTTGTACTACAACTGCATAGGGAATTGATACCTTGGATGAAAATCCTGTTATCAGCTATCTAGCAATATTAACCCTAAAGAAGATATGAAAGACATAAATAAAGCCCTAGACATCATAGGTCAACCATCTATCTCCCTAATCTATCTACCCCAAAGTTCTATAGATCTACTCACTCATCATCATAATCACATAAAGGAAAGGGTTTGATCTTTGTGAAATCATAATAAGAGAATATAGATTAGGAGAAAAAAGAAAAAATTGCTATTAAAAATGTAGAAGAACTCAATCTTTCAACAAACCAAGAGTAAGAAAGCTTAAGAACCATAAAAAAACTGCTAAACAAAAGATAAAACAAAATAAAAGTCTCCCCTTAATAGGGTTAATGTATTTATAGGAAAATATAAGGGAACCCAGGTCAACCCAAAACAGACCGGGTCAAACCCAGGTCAAAACTAAAACAAGTGTGGACTTAGGCGGCTACGGGGTGGTCTTGGCCGATTGGTGAGGTCGTGTGGCTCCATCGGCCATCACTTTGCCGATTGAATTGGCCGCGTGTGGCTCCTGTCCGTCGTCTAAGTGGGTTCAATCTGCCAGACTTGGACTGATTGAGTGTGGCCAATGGCTTCACGTGGGCAAGGTTTTGCCTATTGGATTGGCCGCGTGTGGCTCCTGATCTTGACATCGACGAGTGGCATCGGGCAGGGTTTGGCCAATTGGAGGTGGCCGATGGGGTCAACCGGGGAGGCTTTGACCGATGGGCTAGGCCGGTGATGCTCCCTGATCTTGTGTCATTTCTCCACTTCACTCTTTTTTGCTTCTTTGCACCAAAACAAGTCCAAGAACCTGAAAGATAACACACTAGATGCATATGCTCCTAAAACAACCTAGAATGACAAGATTATGCAACAACAAGGCTTAAAACCCAACAAAAACACAAGATATCAACTTCCCCAAACTTATCTTTTGCTAGTCCTCAAGCAAGAACTAAACAAAAAGTGAGAGAGAAAGGTCTGGAAAAAAGAACTCAGAACCAAAAAGTATCGTCAAAGGATTCAAACCACAGTCCTTAAATGTAATGCAATGGTGCTAAGATCAATCAAAGTGCTTACAAATATTTTTCTATGCTTATCATAATGTACCACTCTAGTTCACCTTCTATCTATTGGTAAAGACTTGCAATACTATTGAACATCTCTTTCACATTCATTAAAGTGTTTGGTGTAATCTTGCAAATGGAAAATGGATCAAGCTCAACTGGTTTAAGGACAAGATCTTTCAAAGGTGGTTGGCACAAGTATTTTTGGGTGGTTTACTTTCAAACAAAAGGAATACTAGATAGTTGTGAAACCAATCTTAGATTGAAAACAATGTGGGCATACAAAGCTTAGCTCTTGATGTTCTACTCACCTAGAAGCATATCTACCCTTTTTCTCATCCTTCGTTTCTTTAATTCTAACCCAAAAACTCAACTTGTTTCAACTTAAATCCCTTATCTTCTTTACTTATGGCCTTATTCACTTCTCTTTTTTTTTATATAAATCTCTAAGGTTACTCTTTACTATAAACACTAGCTCTTTTTATTCATTCTAGTCTAGCCTCCAAATCTTATTAGACTTTGCTTTAACTCTTCCTTTTCTTTCTTTGAAGCTTTTCTTGGAGACAATAACAAAACTTTTCTCTTTCTTTTTACTTAGAGACTTAGAGCTTTTAATCATTCTTAACCTTATAGACTCTTTTTTTTTTATGACCATGTAAACCTTCCTTTTCTTTTCTTTTTTTTCTTTTTCCCAAACCTGAACCCAAATCAACATTATAACCACCTATTCCTTTCCAAAAAAGTCCTATTAGCTAGTTCTAATGATTCCAAACCTAGCTAAAACAAGAGGCAGTTCTTTGTCGTTCTCAATACTCTCAAGGTTTCACACCCTATAGCATTATCAAAAAAGAGGCTTCACTGAACAAATCAACACAAGGCTTGAAAGAAAAGGTTGGCGTTCAAGAATATGGCAAGAGATTGGGTTAATCAAAACAGAGTGGCAAATAGAGATTGTTAACCCAAATGAAAGTTCTATGAGCTAGCATTCATAATCCATGTGCAAGATAATTTAAAGATCAAATTAAAGTCCAAATAATATAGAGATGCAGCAATGTTCATGCAAGCTTTACACTAAAAGAAAGTGCTTTCAAGTGCCACAATGCTTTAAGCTTAGACTCTTCATTTTTTCCAAAGACTAAACAAGCACCAATGAACTATGAATGAGGGTTGTGGGTTCAATCCTCTACAATGGCAACTAAGGAAGAGGACAAAGACTTGAATGATCAACATGTTGATCTATCATTCAAGCTTTTCATCTTCTTCACTAGTGATTGTTCCACAAAATATTGTAGAGGAAGGTTTGATAGGATAGGATGTGTTGGGATATACTTGAAGAAGAGTTACTCCCTTGTTTTGGAAATCAATGCTTGCCCCCACAGTGTTGAGAAAGGGAGTTCCTAGTATGAGAGAGAACTTGTTGGTTTCTTTCATCTCAACTAACATGAAGTCTGTTGGAACTGTGCAATCACCAACCTTGAGTGGATAGTTCTCAATCAAAGCAAGTGGAGATTTTGAGGAAGCATCTCCAAACATGATGGAAGAAGAGGGTTGCTTCATGTCTTTGATCCCAAGACTCTTTACTATATCAAGTGACATCACATTAACACTTGCTCCTAAATCACATAATGCATCATCAAGTTGTAAGGCACCAAGTTAGCAAGGTATAGTGAATCTGCCAAGATCTTCAAGCTTGGAAAGTGATTTTGGTCCAGGCTGTTGTTCACTTGGTTAATCAAAGATTCCCATGATTTCTTCCACCTTCTCTTTGTTTGCTATAATATTTTTGATGAACTCTATATGGAGAGAAACTTGAGACAATGTATCCACATAAGGAAAAGGTGCTCCAACTCTATTCATATTCGCTTTGAAACTTGAGAGCACTTTCTTTTTAGCTTTTATAAGAACTCTTTGGGGAAATGGATTATAAAGAGGAAGAGCAACACTTGACACATCTTTGTTTTCAACATCCTTGGCAACTATATCATCTCCTTTAGAGCATTTCTCAGTCTTCTCCACTTTATCAACCACTAAGCTCTCAACACTAGAACAATATAGAAGAGTAGAGATCTCTTCAATTGATCGTTCATTCTCATCCGTAGTGTGATCAACTTTTGATTTTTCAAAATGCATACCCTAAACCGTGTTCACTTCTTTCTTGAAGATAGCATTGCAAAACTCCTTGGGATTGGTCTCTGGTTTACCCGGAAGAGTACCCATTTGTCTCGTTGTAGAAGAGGCAGCTTTTCCATGGACTTATGTTTGCAACCTCTCAATCTTAGCATTTAACTCACCATATACATTATCAACCTTGGTTTGCATAGCTTTCATTTAAGTGGCAAGCTCAATAGCACCTCTCCCTGTCCTTCTAGTAGTTGGCGAAGTAGAGCATTAATATCATCTTCTTGGCCTTGAGGGTGTGGTAAATTCAGTTGGGGCTGAGGTTGAGGATAGGCTTGAGGCTTGGCTTTCTAGTTCCCTTGAGGTTGAGGCTGATAATTGGGTTAGGAAGGAAAACCGGGATGCCTTTATGGCGGATAAGTCTGATCTTGCGGGTTCTCTACATTAGTACTGCGGTAAGAGAGATTTGGATGGTTGCGGTAATTGGGATTAAACTTGTTATACCCCTGGCCACCAACATAATTGACCTCTTCTTGTCTCTCAACACAAGCTTCCATACCTTCTTGATAACCTTGATAAAGTTCACACTCATTGACAAAGTGAATTGGCTTTTGATTTGCAAGAATCATCTTATCCATCTTATCATTCAATGCTTTGATCTCCTTGTCGTGCTGCTCATTCATATCAGATTGATCCCTTGGAGTTCTATCATAATCCTCTCCATAGCTTCCATCACTTTGAACAAGATTCTCCACCAAAGTCATACCAGCATCAACATCTTTGCCAAGAAAATTACCAATACTTGCTGTGTCAAGCAACATTCTTATCTTTGGTAGTACCCCTCTGTATAATGTGCTGAGAAGAGACTCCTTAGAGAAACCATGATGAGGACATTGCATAGTATAGCCCTTGAATCTTTCCCATGCTTCACAAAAACTCTCATTTCCTTTTTAAGCAAAGCTTGATATTTCATTCTTTAGCTTTGCTGTTCTTGTAGTAGAGAAAAACTTGGATAGGAAAGCTCTCTTACATTGATCCCAAGAGGTAACTGATCCCACTGGTAGATTCTTCTCCAAAATCCTAGCTCTATCTCTAAGAGAAAACGGAAAGAGGCGGAGCTTGAATGCATCTTCAGAGAAACAATTGATTTTCACTGTCCCACATATCATATCAAACTGATCCAAGTGGTCAAGAGGGTCTTCCATAGGCAAACCATGAAACTTTGAGCTTTGCACCATGTTGATAAGACTTGACTTGATCTCATAGTTATTGTACTTAACAGGAGGTGCTCTAATCCCCATGTTGTTCCCATGAATGTTTGGTTGACCAAAAGTTCCAATGACTCTTTTCTGTCTTGGAGGGTGGATAGGAGCTTGTTCAACATTGGGCTGGTCATTTCCATTATGACCAGCAGCAGGAGGATGGTTGTTGTCTATAGCTTGTCGTGCTAACCGGAGATTCTCTCGCTCAAAACGGTAGATGTCGTCAACACGGTCTATCAAGTCTGCTTGGCCTTGAGTTCTCAAGTTCATACACCCTGCAAAAGAGAGAATTCAAAGCAAACCAAGAAAGTAACAATGTAAAGTAAATACTCAAGCAAAGTTGAAATCCTAATGGTCAAATGTAATACAAACGGGCAATGACGCCAAATTGATGTAATACTTTTACTTCAATTAAATTATCAATTTACAATCTGCATTAATCAGCTCACTAAGAATGCACAAAGATACTCAATCTAAACTTAAGCAGGAATAGGTTCTTTTGTAATAATCTTAAATAACAAACTGATTCAAAGAAAGAAAACTAACAACTCAAAGCAATGCAAACTCAAAGTAACAATGACACAACTACAACAGACTTTAAATCAAGATTAAAAAAATGAACCTTGGACAAGGTAAGTGACTTGGGAGATAGCTAATCAATCATAGATGTCTAAGCAACAATCAAGAACAATCCTATGGCTAAGAACACTTATTCAAATCAATCCATTTCCATGATAGAGATCTTATGCTAATCAAGTGATACTCAACAATTTCCAAAGGCAATCACAAGGTAAGCATGCATTATAAACAAGTTTAAATACCACTAAGCACCCTAATCATCGATTTCTATTGGCTATGAATGCAAAACTCTTGAATAGTTTGGTTCAGGAATTTCATCAAACACCTTATGGGCATGGAAATCCTAATGTCTAGATTTAAGCTTGATCAAGGCTATCTAGCAATATTAATCCTAAACAAGATAGGAAACACATAAATAAAGCCCTAGACATCATAGAACAACCATCTATCTCCCTAATCTACCTAGCCCAAAGTTCTATAGATCTACTCACTCATCATCATGATCACACAAAAGAAAGGGTTTGATCTTTGTGAAATCATAATAAGAGATTATAGATTAGGAGAAATACAGAAGAAATTGCTATTAAAAACATAGAAGAACTCAATCCTTCAACAAACCAAGAGTAAGAAAGATTAAGAACCCAAAAAAGCTGCTAAACAAAAGATAAAACAAAAGATAATTCTCCCCTTAATAGCGTTAATGTATTTATAGGAAAATAAAAAGGAATCCGGGTCAATCCAAAACAGGTCGGGTCAAACCCGGGTCAAATCTAAAACAAGTGTTGACTTAGGCGGCTACGGGGTGGTCTTGGCTGATTGGTGAGGTCGCGTGTGGCTCCTATCCGTCGTCTAAGTTGGTTCAATCGCCAGACTTGGACCAATTGAGGGTGGCCGATGGCTTCACGCGGACAAGGTTTTGCCGATTGGATTGACCGCATGTGGCTTCTTATCTTGACGTCGAGGAGTGGCATCGGGCAGGGTTTGGCCGATTGGAGGTGGCCGATGAGGTTAACCAGGGAGGCTTTGACCGATGGTCTAGGCCGGTGATGCTCCCTTATCTTGTGACATTTCTCCACTTCACTCTTCTTTGCTTCTTTACACCAAAACAAGTCCAAATGCTCCACATGTGATGGGATTACTCCAAGAACCTGAAAGATAACACACTAGATGCATATGCACCTAAAACAACCTAGAATGACAAGATTATGCAACATAACTATGCAAAAACAACGCTTAAAACCCAACAAAAACACAAAATATCAACTCCCCCAAACTTATCTTTTGCTAGTCCTCAAGCAAGAACTAAACAAAAAGTGAGAGAGAAAGGTTTGGAAAAAAAGAATTCAGAACCAAAAAGTATCAGCAAAGGATTCAAACCACAGTCCTTAAATGTAATGCAATGGTGCTAAGATTAATCAAAGTGCTTACAAATATTTTTCTATGCTTATCAAAATGTACCACTCTAGTTCACCTTCTATCAATTGGTAAAGACTTGCAATACTATTGAACATCTCTTTCACATTCATTAAAGTGTTTGGTGTAATCTTGCAAATGGAAAATGGATCAAGCTCAATTGATTTAAGGTGGTTGGCAAAGGTGTTTTTGGGTGGTTTACTCTCAAACAAAAGGAATACTAGACAGTTTTGAAACAAATCTAAGATTGAGAACAATTTGGGCATACAAAACTTAGCTCTTGATGTTCTACTCACCTAGAAGCATATCTACCTTTTTCTCATCCTTTTTTTCTTTAATTCTAACCCAAAAACTCAACTTGATTCAACTTAAACCCCTTATGTTCTTTACTTATAGCCTTATTCACTTCTCTTTTTTTTTTTTTTTTTTTTTTAAATCT
>NC_025698.1:20419612-20425428 GCF_000633955.1 Camelina sativa | reverse complement strand
TTTTTTTTTTTTTTTTTTTTTTATAAATCTCTAAGGTTACTCTTTACTATAACCATTAGCTCTTTTTATTCATTATATTCTAGCCTCCAAATCTTATTAGACTTTGCTTTTTTAGGATGAGGGCCGGAAGCAGGATATTCTTAGAGAGGCTCATTCGAGCAAATTCTATGTTCTTCCTAGAGCGACCAAGATGTACCGTTACCTCAAATGGTATTATCACTAGATTGGGATGAAGAGAGATGACGCTAGCTGGGTCTCGAGGTGTGACACGTGCCAGCTATTGAAGGATGATCATCAGGTGTCGGGTGGTCTATTGCAGAATTTACCCATTCCAGAGTGGAAGTAGGATATGATCACGATGGACTTCGTGGTTGGATTGCCTGTGTCGCGAACTATGGATGCTATATGGGTGATTGTGGATCGTCTGACCAAGTCTGCATATTTTCTGGCCATTAAGAAGACTGATGGAATAGCAGTTTTGGCTAAGACATATGTCAGGGAGATTGTGAGGTTGCATGGTGTGCCTGTGAGCATAGTGTCAGAAATGGATTTCAAGTTCACTTAAGCGTTCTGGAGGGCGTTTCAGGAAGAGTTGGGCACTAAGGTGCACATGAGTACAACTTACCATCCTCAGACAGATGGTCAGTCGGAGAGGACGATTCAGACTCTGGAGGACTTGTTGAGGATATGTATGCTAGAATGGGGTGGTCACTGGGCCGATCACCTGAACCTGGTATAGTTTGCTTACAACAACAGCTATTAGGCGAGTATTGGTATGACCCCTTATGAGGCGTTGTATGCGAGGCCATGTCGCACACCTTTATGCTGGACTCAGGTGGGGAAGAGGAGCATATTGGATGCGAGTTTTGTTCATGAGACCATAGAGAAGATCCATATGCTCAAGCTGAACATAAGAGAGGCTCAGGATCGGCAGAGGAGTTATTCTGATCATAGAAGGAAGGACATTGAGTTCCAGGTGGATGATAGGGTGTATCTCAAGATGGCCATGTTGCGGGTTCCCACAAGGTCTTCCATGTTTCGATGCTGAGGAAGTGTCTTCATAAAGATGACGAGGTGTTGGCTAAGATTCTTGCAGATCTTCAGTCCAACATGACTCTTGAGGTGAGACTAGTGAGGTTTGTCGAGAGGTGGAACAAGGAACTTCGGCGGAAGAAGATTCCTTTGATGAAAGTCTAGTGGGGCTGTGATGGAGTGTTAGAGAATACTTGGGAGCTAGAGGCGAGGATGAAGGCAAGGTTCAAGAAGTGGTTCGAGAAGCAGGTCGACGCTTGAGCTTGCCTAACCTCGGTCCGAGTGTCGTGATGGTTAGAAGACCATGGCTGGAACGGATTGAGTATTCTAGCCCATCTCTCTTGATACTTGGTCGTTTAGGGGTGGTTGGTTGTGCTACTAAGTACCAAGATAAGGTGGTGCTCGGGATGCAAGATGTTGGCTTAGTGCCGTTGTATCTTATTTTTCATTATGTATTTTTGTTGAGGTTGTAACAATTATGATCTTATATGATTAAAAAGATGAGTATTTTTTTATTTTACTGGTGTTGTCATGGGAAAAAGAAATAGCTCGGGGTTTCTATAATTACAAAGTTTCAATAAATAGAAATTTTCCATAAAAAGGAGGTTTCCATAATTAGAAAGATTCTAAAAATTGAAAGTTTTGTGGAAAATGTGGTGATCTTTGTGATTTTCCTGTGGGATGCGTGCATGGGTGGCGGTCTTTGTGAAGTTTAGTATTATGGCATTGAGTGGTTTTAATGACGTTTTTGCCCTGATAGGGGTCTTTGTGGCGTTTTGTAACCTGATAGTAGTCCTGGTGACAAATTTCTGGGTGACGCTTGTTAGCGGTAGCATTCTTAGTGATGTTGTTGTACCCTGACAGTGGTCTTGGTGACACTTGTCAGGGGTAGTGTTTCTTTATGATGTTTGTGCCCTGACGGTGGTCTTTGTGACAGAGTTCTTGGTGACGCTGGTTAGTGGTAGTGATTTTGGCGACGCTAGATACCTTGGTGGTGGTCTTAGTGATGCATGATACCATGGTGGCGGATCCGGTGACGTTTGTGGCCTTTGTGGTGGTCGTTTTTGGACATTTTTGTGGCCTTGGTGGCGGTACTGCGGGACGTTTGTTTGGTCTTTGTGACGTGTTTAGGGTCTCTGTGACGTCTTGGTAGCCTTAGTGGTGAGTGTTGGCCGTAGGACATTGTGATGTTTCTACGAGAGCCATAAAGGTAGTTCTGGTCAGCGTGGTACTCGGTCGAGCATAGAATTATTGCTCTAGAGATATGAGATCTCAAACAACTCATGAGGGGACGGTTAGGTTCATGTGTACCATTATCTCGAAGGACTTTGTGTCCTAAGGGTATAATTGGTATATCGACTTCGTGTGATGATCTGAAGGAGCGTTGTAGGGTGATAGCCCGAGAGAAAATTAGACTTCCTGCATACCGTAGCTTGAGGGCTGAGGGCCGATAGCGAGCCGGTAAGATTCGAATGTTGAGACCTGAGAGCGGGGGAGATGCTTGAGTTGAGAGCGAATAATATCAGAGACGCGGGTTATTGGCCAAACTGAGTCATCATGTTTAGTCGGAGGAGTGTGGGCCATGGTGTTGGTTGCACGGGAGATCTTTGACTGTTGGTCTTGGTGCTAGATTCGAGGAGGAATCTAGAACCCTAAAACCCAATTAGAAGAACTACTCTGAAACTCGGTTTCTATGGGTGATGATGATGGATGATATGATATGATGATGAATATAGAGATGGATGCAAGGTGTTTCAATTACCCTTATGTAGTTGTAGCATAAAGGATGTCAAACCATAATGAGTGTGATGCAAGCAATCAGGATATGAATACTCATCTAAGTTAAGCCAAAAATGAAGGATGTTTGTCACTAACAACCTAATGATGAATATGAAATGCAGAATGTAAACCTACTAAAACAGGATACTAAATGCAAAGTAAACAAAATGATTAAAACAATAATGAAATGAAACATGAACAGGAATTATAGTAAACAAACTAAGTAATGCCATAGGATTAAACAAAAACTAAATGAATGCAACAGGAAATGCAACTAGAATGAGACAGGAAATGAAACAGAAAGATGTAGAACATAAAACAGGAACTCCGGAATGAGCTCGAGCAAGCACTCGATCGGATGCTCGATCGAGTGGATGGTCAAGTTGATGAGCGAATGCCAGAAACAGAGCACATATTGAAACAGAGCAAGCAGCAATCAATTAACAATACTTAAAAAGGAAATCAATAAACAAAGAAAGGTCTTAAGGATGGATTCATGGGATGGACTCAAGCTATGGTTATCTAAATTGGTCAACAAACCTCAATCAACAATGAGATATCTCTAGACAATGATCTTCTAATACATGTTAATCCATTCTCATGACAATAATAATCAAGCTAAGATATTCCCAGTCTAGCTCTCACTAGCAAAGATCATATAAAAGCAGGCATTAAACAACAAATCATTAAAATCAAAAATCAACAAAACATCTAATCTCTTAGCATGCTTCATGATAATCTCTAGATCTAGCCTTATCTAACAACTTAGACATTGGTGTGATGCTAAGAAGCTTAAGATCTAACCTTACCCTCTCAGATATAAGATTAGCATAGAGCATATCTAGCCTAGAAGAGATCTATAACAAACAAGTTTGACCAATCTAAACAACCACAACCATCATCCAGCCTAACCCATCCTTAAGATCCTAAACCACTACTCACAATCACAAAACATGATGAACAAAGTCATAAATCCAGAAATCAATGAAACTTTCATATTTAGAAAGATGAGATGAAGATCTACAATATTGAAGAAGAAATCAAACTCAAATTTTTAATACTTTGATAGTTATGAAACCAACAAGTATCAAAGATTTCTTATAAAATAAACAAAAGTGGCTAAAGATCTAAGCAATAAAAAGCAAAAAGGAATAGTTCCCCAAAAGGGTAAATACTAGGTCTAGAATTGTACTCTAAAAAGTCTCCCCCCTTTGTGGCTGCAGAGTACAAGGCCTTTTATAGGAAAAGGAAGGGAAGCCCTAAAAATGCTAAAAGACAAAATAAGTGGGCGGCTCGGTCAACTCGACCAGGTGCTCGGTCGAGTGCTGGTCGAGTGGCTTTTTCTTTTGCTTCTCCCATCCGGTCGAGTCCTTCTCCGCACACGGCCGGGTACTTGGTCGAGTGGGTGGTCGAGTGGACTTCCGGACTTTGATTCTTCAGCTCTAAATCCCTTGTTTCCTTCTCTTGACAGCTCCAATCTGCTTCAGCATCACTTCCATGCTCCTTAGGATCCAAAATCACCTGTTTATGCAAGAAACTATGCAAATGCAATGCAAATCTACTCTAATGCATAAACAGTTCTAAAACTATTCAATAATGGACAAATGAGATAGAAATTCATGCAAAAGATGTGAATATACTAAGGGAAAACAGGGCAAAATATATGAATATCAACACCCCCAAACTTAGTCTTTGCTTGCCCTCAAGCAAATGAAAGACACAAGAAGGTAGGTGAGGGTTGAAAGTGGGATCTCAGCTCCTAAAGCTTGCTAACAAACTAGCTAGAATCAATGTCCAAGTTACTAGTACTATGATGCAAGTTGAATGAGCTGTACTTAAAGATTTTAGACAAGCATATCACAACCTTTACCGATTTGAGCCTTAGATATCCACATGCATTCAAATCAACCATTTCCTTTAACATTTATTAAGCAAGAACATGAATCAACTTATGCAATGCTTAAACTCATTTGGCTTGGTAATAAAGGTTTAGAGACAATGATGATCTCTCTTTAGAGTGGGGCTTATCAATATAGTGGTTCTCTCATAATAAAAAATGGATTGAGCTTTAGAAGAATGCTAAAGGTAAGAACACTTAGACACATACAAGAACAAAACCTTGTCTACCCAAAAGTAACCAAAGTGTTTGATCCTATCATTCTAAACCCAAATGATCCTAGTTCTACCCTTTGTCTTCTTTTCTTCTCAAATACCCTTTTCTTTTTTGTTTTTAAGCCTTACGAGAGGTTTCTTATTTGAATCAACTATTGGAANTTAGGAGAAGTTTCTTATTGAATCAACCAGTGGAATGGGGATTTCTTTCTTATTGCTATGGTTCCCTTTTCTTCTTAATTTTTAAGACATAAAAGCTTTTTGCTAGACTCTTCTTTTCTTTCTTACTTTTCTTTGACTAGAACCATCTTTAACAATCTCATACTTCCCATTCTTTCACTAGAGTTTACATTTACACATTCCTCTCCTAAAGACTATAACCTTTTCTTTCTCTTTTTCCTCTTTTCTTTTCTTTTTCAAAACAACCAAGTCCCAAACCCAACAATTAAACCACCTAGTCCTATCTAGTTTCAAAATTGCAAACTAGAACTACACAAGGCAATATTCTTGTCAGCTCAAACCTAACACTTTCTACCAAACTCAATCCCAAAAAGGCCTCACACACACAAGAATAAACATGGCTTGAAAGAAGGGTTGGTTAAGGGTAAGTGAAACTGATTCTTGATGAGGAAATCAGCTACTTGGATCAACAAGAGTGGTAAAAAGGAGAAAGATGATCCAAATATGTATATGGTATCCATGAGTTTAAAGCAATGCACAAATTGATAATTGAAAGTCAGTATTAGGTTCTTATAAATAGGAAATGGCATCAAATCACAACATGCTTCAATTTAGACCAAATGCAATGCAGGAATTCAAGGCTTGGTTCAATCTTATGTTTCTAACCACTCAACTAGCATCAAAGTACTATTAACTTGGGCATTGATCCTAGT
>NC_025698.1:20401662-20418340 GCF_000633955.1 Camelina sativa | reverse complement strand
TAAGAAAACAAAACACAGCATCAAATACTATCTCAAACTCTCCCCCAAACTTAAATTACACAGTCCCTTGTGTAAGAGAAATTTGAGAGAAGATTCAAGACTTAAAACAAAACAAAAGTAGAGATTCAATGGTATTTACAAAGGTTAGGTGATGATGTTACCTCATGGATTGTGGTAGAAGCTGTCCACATCCTCATTCATGCTTTCATATGTGTAGTGGGGGTCTTGTGGTGGACTTGGAGGTGGGGAAGGAGGCAACTCGACTATGGCCATCGATTGGTACTCGGTCGAATGGGGTGGTCGAGTTGGTTTTCGAGTCTTCTTTTCTTCTTCTGTTTAGACTCCCTTGCTTCCCTGATCATGAAAACACCAAAACAAAGATCAAAATACCAAAACCCTAAACAATATGTACAGAGATACCTTAGAGATTTCCTCCCAAGTGAGCTTGTTTAAAGTCACTAAGCTTGACTTTTAATGCCTTTTCAGGCTTGGTTTAGAGACCAAGGAGGTGATGAAATCCCCCCTGGTTCTACTTGATAAACTTGGTGTTGTTTCTTGATCACTACCTCATTAACATTTGAACTTTGTTTCTTCTTAAACTTGAGTCTTGGTCTTGCCTTCTTCAAAGACCTTTTGTTGAGATGAACTTGAAGATCCTTCACTAAACCAGCTAACACTTGAACTGAACCCTTTAGTTCTTGGACAGTCTTGGCTTGGGCTGAACCTTTAATCATAGGGTCCTCTCCATCCTCAAAAACTTCACAACTAGCTTTTTTCTTTACCACAAAGTGCTGACCTTCAATAGTAGGGTGATGTGTTGAATTATTGATGTCAAACTTCATAGTGAAGTCTTTAGCAAAGTGGAGCTTGATGATTCCCATCTTAACATCAATTATAGCCCCAGGTGTGGCTAAGAATGGTCTCCCCAAGATGAGAGGATCTTCTGGCTCTTGATCCATATTCATGATTACAAAATCAGTTGGAATCCTAGCCTCCCCTATCTTTTTTTTTTGTCATGACCTAGCCTCCCCTATCTTGACTGGAAAATTTTCAATTACTCCAACCACATCCCTCTTGGATCCATCTGCTAGGCCAATATAGAGATTGCAGGGTTTAAAATGTTCATATCCCAACTTCTCAGCCACTGAGTATGGCATTAAGCTCACTGAAGCTCCTAGGTCACATAGACACTTGTTGAAGTGCATATAGCTGATGGAGCAAGGTAGGTTAAATGAACCTGGATCTTCAAGTTTTGTTGGGATAATAGCTTTCCCAATCTCTTTCAAATCCTTCATGTCTTGATCTTGAGCCTTCTGCTTGGATAATTCAAGAAGCATGTCTTTGAGGACAGGATGTTATGCATATTTTTCCAAGAGAGGTCCTCTCTCTTCCTCTTTCTTCTCAATGACAACCTCTTGTTGTATGGCCATCACTTCCTTCTTTTCAATCACTTCCTCTTGTTGCAAAGCCATCATTTCTCTTTTATCAATAATTTCTCTTAGTTCCTTCAGCTTTTGTGCCTTGAAACGTCCTGGGAATGGTAGAGGTGGTTTGTAAGCAGGAGGAATGTATCGAGCAGGCTTAACAGCTTCTGTGTCTTCAACTCGATCGGTCACTCGGTCATATACTCGATCGTGTGTGTGGTCGAGCACCTGATCGAGTGGGTTCTCTGCTTCAGTCTGCTGAGTAAAACCTTCACTTTGGGCTTCAATTAGTGACGAATCTTCCCCACCTTGAACCTCACTGTTCTCAGTGACAACTTCTTCATAGAAGTGAATCGCTTTAGCTGTAAACTCTCTTTGGTTTTGAATAGCTGGTCCAGGAAGATGGTTTGGCTTAGGAGCTGAAGTGGAATCAATGTTTCTCTCCATGTTCTTGACCTTAGAGGTCAGACTCTCAAGCTTGATACTTAGGTCATTAGAATAAGAATTCAACTTTTGGGTCAGCTCAGCAAACGGCCTTGCTTCCTCAATCTGCTTATTGGCTTGCCCAAGCAACATTTGTTGCATCATAGCTCTTAAGGCAGGTTTTTGGCCTTGGTAGGTCTGAAACCCTAGAGAGGGACACAATTGAGCCTGGAATCCTGGTTGCTGGTGCATGGGTACATAATGGAACATACTGCTTTTAAACATGATTACTAACTCGGACAGACACTCGGTCGAGCATAAGCTCGAGTTGAAGGTCGAGTCGTCTAAGATGAGAAGTCTATTTGAATCCGGGTTGTGGCTCTATCAAGTACTCGAACAGCAGACGGTCGAGTGGTAGCTCGAGTTGTATGTCGCGTTGGTACCTGAGACTCAAAACAACCGAGCAGATGAAGAATTCGAATCAGTAATGGTTAAAGGAGCAATAGAACTTAATCTTAGACTTGTATAAATCCTAAATGTCACAAACAAACACTCAAACCGGCAACAGCGCCAAATTGAAACTCGGTTTCTATGGGTGATGATGATGGATGATATGATATGATGATGAATATAGAGATGGATGCAAGGTGTTTCAATTACCCTTATGTAGTTGTAGCATAAAGGATGTCAAACCATAATGAGTGTGATGCAAGCAATCAGGATATGAATACTCATCTAAGTTAAGCCAAATATGAAGGATGTTTGTCACTAACAACCTAATGATGATTATGAAATGCAAAATGTAAACCTACTAAAACAGAATACTAAATGCAAAGTAAACAGAATGATTAAAGCAATAATGAAATGAAACAGGAACAAGAGTTATAGTAAACAAACTAAGTAATGCCACAGGATTAAACAAAAACTAAATGAATGCAACAGGAAATGCAACTAGAATGAGACAGGAAATGAAACAGAAAGATGTAGAACATAAAACAGGAACTCCGGAATGAGCTCGAGCAAGCACTCGATCGGATGCTCGATCGAGTGGATGGTCGAGTTGATGAGTGAATGCCAGAAACAGAGCAAATATTGAAACAGAGCAAGCAGCAATCAATTAACAATACTTAAAAAGGAAATCAATAAACAAAGAAATGTCTTAAAGATGGATTCATGGGATGGACTAAAGCTATGGCTATCTAAATTGGTCAACAAACCTCAATCAACAATGAGCTATCTCTAGAGAATGATCTTCTAATACATGTTAATCCATTCTCATGACAATAACAATCAAGCTAAGATATTCCCAGTCTAGCTCTCACTAGCAAAGATCATATAAAAGCAGGCATTAAACAACAGATCATTAAAGTCAAAAATCAACAAAACAACTAATCTCTTAGCATGCTTCGTGATAATCTCTATATCTAGCCTTATCTAACATCTTAGACATTGGTGTGATGCTAAGAAGCTTAAAATCTAACCTTACCCTCTCAGATATAAGATTAGCATAGAGCATATCTAGCCTAGAAGAGATCTATAACAAACAAGCTTGACCAATCTAAACAACCACTACCATCATCCAGCCTAACCCATCCTTAAGATCCTAAACCACTACTCACAATCACAAAACATGATGAACAAAGTCATAAATCCAGAAATCAATGAAACTTTCATATTTAGAAAGATGAGATGAAGATCTACAATATTGAAGAAGAAATCAAACTCAAATTTTTAATACTTTGAAACTTATGAAACCAACAAGTATCAAAGATTTCTTAGAAATTAAACAAAAGTGGCTAAAGATCTAAGCAATAAAAAGCAAAAAAGAATAATTCCCCAAAAGGGTAAATACTAGGTCTAGAATTGTACTCTAAAAAGTCTCCCCTTTTGTGATTGCAGAGTACAAGGCTTTTTATAGGAAAAGGAAGGGAAGCCCTAAAAATGCTAAAAGACAAAATAAGTGGGCGGCTCGGTCAACTCGACCAGGTCGAGTGGCTTCTTCTTTTGCTTCTCCCATCCGGTCGAGTCCTTCTCCGCACACGTCCGGGTACTTGGTCGAGTGGGTGGTCGAGTGGACTTCCGGACTTTGATTCTTCAGCTTTAAATCCCTTGTTTCCTTCTCTTGACAGCTCCAATCTGCTTCAGCATCACTTCCATGCTCCTTAGGATCCAAAATCACCTGTTTATGCAAGAAACTATACAAGTGCAATGCAAATCTACTCTAATGCATAAACAGTTCTAAAACTATGCAATAATGGACAAATGAGATAGAAAATCATGCAAAAGATGTGAATATACTAAGGGAAAACAGGGCAAAATATATGAACATCATACTCACACATATTGAAATTAGCAACACAAAGAAATAAAGAGAACATAATTAGATTGATGAAATAAAAAGCAAAGAGTTTGAAATTCTTTTCCAAATTGTCAAAGAGGATGAATGAATCTCTAATCTCCAAAGCTTACAAAGTAAGTTTTTTAGAAAAACTCAAAAATGACGTCTTTTCTAATCAGGTTTAGAGTATTTAGAAGGATATAAAATGTGACACACCGGCTTGCGGAGAGGTTTAAAAGAATTGATTTGGCTACCTATGTCACAAAGTGCACTTATCTTTTCGGTCAAGGGTCCTGATAGAACTCCAGAGTTAAGTGTGCTTGAGCTGGAGTAGTCTTAGGATGGGTGAACTTCTGGAAAGTGATTGTTGGAACTGTGCAAATGAGGACAAAACACTGGGAAAGATCATGTGGTGATTCGTAGGGACGATAAAGAAGTCTTTAAAACCTCTCCACGCAGCAAACCGACCGTCGGATATGGATGGGCTCACATGCCTAGTCAAAGGACGTAAGACCCATTAAGAAAGGTGGACCCATGGACTGAGAGTGGACATGAGACCCGTTAAAAAGTGGTTGCTGGGGCGTTACAAAAAATAAACTAGATCAACCTAGGAAAAACCAGATCAAACCGGATTAAGTAGCCAAAAATCGGAGGTCCAGCAACATGGAAAGGTAGACAAATGGTAATAGACCACTAAAATCCTCGGAAAACCGGCGGTCAAGCCACTTGGGGAGGTAGACTGCTGGTTGTAGACCACCATAATCCTCTGTATAGCCAGTGGTCAAGCAATTTGGAGAGGTAGACCGCTGGTATTAGACCACCAGAATCCTCGATAAAGCCAGCGGTCAAGAAACACGGAGGAGGTAGACCGCTGTTAGTGGACCACCAAAATCCTCCAAAGTGTACTAAAACATATAAAGACTTGATAAAGAATAAAAAACACTAAAAACACACTTTGACTCAATAAAATATATAAAATAAGAGAGAAAACAAAGACCCAAAACTGATAAAACACTAGTACTTTGTAGAAAGGTCATGAGGAGATTGAGACAAAAATTAAAGTACATGTTTCTAAATATTTGTGATTAAAATTTAATGTTGAAATTGTTTAAACAATATGTAACTATAGTAATAGGACAATTAGTTACATCAAAGTCAATTAAATTTGGTTTTTTCATTAAATAGTTAAAATAAATTATATTTATTTATATTTTTGCTTTTTTGGAAAATAAGAGACTGATAAGTAGTCTAGAAAGAAAAGTGTAAGATTTTATTTAATTACTTATAACTTATAAGTGATAGATAGTGTTATGTTTACCTATATATTAATTTTACTTTCATCATCTAAAAAAATAGTTAACATAAAATAATTATATATATGATAAGTCAGATTTTAAAATATTTTATTAAAACGATATCATATAACAAATATCTTATACTGTAAATTTAACTAACTATTTATAAAAACTCATGAAAAAAAGGGTGTCAAAAAAATTTTATCTCTATTTCTAATCATTTTAAATAAATAGTATAGTTAACAATAAATTAATTTTTGAAACTAGTTGATAAAGCAAAATTAATTAATTATCTCTATTTTATGTTATTTCATTAATTAATAAGGCAATTATGTTATGATATCATTATATTTATTTATTTATAGTACATATACTAAAAGATAATTTGAGCATTCTGAGAGTGTGAACATTGTGAACATTTCTCTTTTTTTTAGTGACTTTGTAAGAATTAGATATATCACATTGCATATTTTCCGGTTAATATCACACATCGAATTATATTTTCAGATGAGATGTTCTATATTTCTTGGAGATTTGTTAGAAATACTCTTTTTGATATACCCCTCTAAAAAAATACCCTATTTTTTGGCCATTTTCATTTATGCCCTCCTTTAATTTTTAATAACCATTTTACCCTTACATAAAATATATTTTAATCAATAAAATGAAAAACAAAATTTTTCTGCCAAAAACATTTCCGACATATTTTCCCGCCAAAATTTTTTGAAAAAAAATCCCCCCACAATTTTTTGTCAAAAAAAATTTGACAACAAAATTTCCCGCCAATAATTTTCCCTGCCAAAAAATTTACAAGGCTTTTATAAGGTTTTTAAAAGATTTTAAACGATATAAAAGCCTTATAAAACCTTTTTAAGACTATGTAAATGCCTTATAAAAACTTTATAAACAAACAATTTAAAAACCTTATAACAGCGTTTACAAGGTTTTTAAAAGCGTTTACAATATTTTTAAAAAGTTTTTAAAAGCGTTTAAAAGATTTTTATAAGGTGTAAATTTTCAAAAAAATTGGCGGGAATTTTTTTCATTTTTGGGTGAATTTTTTTTTTTATTTTGGCGGGAAAAAAATTTTGGCGGGAAATTTTTTCATTATTGTCAGAATTTTTTTTTCGATTTTGGTTACTGTACATTCTTGTTGTCACTCAAAGAAAGAGTAATCTGATCATTTTGTAAATAAAGAAGGGTAGTTTTAAAAATAGTCAACATGAAAGGATATTTAAAAAAAATGCATACAAAAAATGGTATTTTTAAGAGTGCCCGTATTTCTTTCGAGATAAGTTTTTGGATGCTTTACAGATATATCAGCTTACACATTAAAAAATTTTAGCAGGCATATAATTTCGTCAACTATAATTGCATAAACTGTATTTAGTAAATCTGAAATTATAAAAATATACAAACAGTCAAATACTAAAAACACAAATGACAAATAAGATTTAGATCAGCATGTTTAACAATTTGGCACGCATATAGGTTCGTGAACTTTATTTTTTAAATCTTAAACTACAAAATAGTGAAATACTAAAAACACATTTAACACATAAATTCTTATACAAGATCATGAGTAGCGCGGAATAACCTTTAGTACAAATTAAAATTTATTTGAGTTGTGTTTTTAATATAGTATATACAATTATTGAATATAATGTGAGTTTTTTATATATTAAAAAACTTCTATATTTTAAATTAATTAGTTTATCATAAATTAATATGGCTTCAGTTTTAGTGTTATAGGAATTGAGCACCAAACTGTTTCATTGTTAGGCAAACTTAGAAAAAAAATATTGTCATTTATGTAAAATTAGTTGGTTATTTTGTGTATATATATATATTTTGTGTCATTTTATCTATCCTTTCACATTTCATCACATCCCCACTAGAGAAAGAAAGAGATATTTCTCTCTCTTCTCTTTCGTTTTCGCTTTCAGATTGAGTTTGACTCTTCGCCAGCCACCGCCTCTCTCCATCAATGGCGACACCATACCTCTCCCTTCAACCTCTTTAAGTAAAAACCTTTTTTGCTATCTCTTCTTCTTTCTCTTTTTCCTCTCCAATACGCATCATTTATCAAAACCCTAGATTCACCTCTCATCTTCTTCTCCTTTTTATGTTCTTGTTTCTTTCTTCCATGTCCACATGGATTCTTGTAACAGTGGAAGCTTGCAATCTTCAAGCGACGACCACGAGTCTTCATCAACTGGTGCTCCACCAGCTCACTCCTCTTTCTTCCTTCCTCCTTTCCAACCACCGCCTTCTTCCTCTGCCTTCTACGGCTCTTCCTCCTCCTCTTCTGCTACCTATCTAAACTTTGTAAACAATTTCATCTCCGATGACATTCTCAACCAAACCCATCTCCTCCCTCCTCCTCCACCACCACCGCCGCCTCCCCCTCCTCCTCCCTCTTCTTCCCGAAACCCTAGAAAACGAACAAGAGCTTCAAGGAGAGCTCCCACCACCGTTCTCACCACCGACACTTCTAACTTCAGAGCTATGGTTCAAGAATTCACCGGCGTCCCTGCCTCTCCTTTCTCCCACCCTTTCTCCTCCACTACTCGCCGTTTCGATATTTTCCGATCTCCCTCGGATCCACTTACTTACAACCCTTTTCGTCCAATGCCTCAAAAACCTCATCATCAACCTTTGAATCCTTCATCTTCTTCTTTACTCAACAATCATCACTACTCCACTACTTCCATGACCTTCCCAGATCTACCTCTCCCTCAGAATCAGACTCACCAAGTTTCTACATTTCAGTCTCTTTTGTCTCATCAACATCATCATCATAACCATCAAACAACACTTTCTCCTCTCCACGAGCTTGACTCAATGAATCTCGGATCATTACAGCAAAATCACCATCAAACTGCTGATGATCATAACCATCTGGTAATGATGAGGCAGTTCTCGGAGTTTGACCGTCGGACGGAAAAGAGACCGGAGATCAATAACAATGTCTCATCTTCTTCTTCAGCTCCGACCAAAGGCTCTTCAGGTACTACTACTACTACAACCACAACAACAGTTGATCCCTGGATTTTCCCTACAGATTCCAATAATTAATTATATTTCAATATACATTATTATTTTTCATAATTATAAAACCATATTTTATAAATTTTAATTCTAGTATCTTAAAATCAGATTGTAGTCACTGAGATTGAATTATCAGATTTTTTTTTTCTTCTTATGAATGATATATTCCATCAAAATATTTATTCTTATTTCTTGCTAGTGATTATACTCTGTCTAACACGTTACGATGACCCATAATGGGGTATATGATTCTCCACATGTTGTAAGTACTGTATGTAAAATAATGTAAGTATCTATAATGTATAAGTTTATACGTTATAAATTTGGTTCTTAGGTCTTGAAGAGAATCTAATTCGGATTTGGTTCGTTGGTCTATAACGACAGTTCACACGTGTGATGTGTTTTGTTCCATCGTTACTTTGACATATCTTCCCCTCTATATATAGGTTTTTTTGTAGTCAATTAATGTTCCGGCAACTTTTATTAACTGCTCTCCATCCTTGTCTGTACGAGATAGAAAAACTAGGTCTTACTATTTTGTCCTTTTTCAACCGAGTTAAAGTAAACAAAATACAAGGTGTTTTCGTGATAATCCAATAATCATCATTCATCAAGTCATCTTAATTTATTTCTTCATGTGATTCATTTCAACGTTGAAAGTAGTGTCTCACATTACTGTTACAATAATCACATAGGTGTTCAATATTGATTTCGCCTGATCATATTTCTGGATTTTTGATATATATATATATCAGTAGGTAAATTAAAATCTAAGTCTAATATATATAGATGGTGTGGTATAGTTTCGGTTCGAAAAGAATAACATGCTTTAAATTGTTCCGCTTTGTTTTCGACTTCGGCATCACAATTTCGGATATTGAAAAATTGAATTTATGTAAATCATATAATATTCATGAAAAATTGATCTGCATGTAAATTATAATGTTTTGTAAGAATTGTGATGGCTTTTTCCATAAACATTGAATATATTCAATAGGTCTTTAGAATGGAATTAAAAGCGTTACATCAGATCGATTATGTTGTAGTATAATGTGAATGATTTGAGTCATAAGTTTTCGGCAAACTGTTCTTCAATCATTGGATTAAGAACTACTAATATTTGTTTCGGTGAAAATAAAACTAATATTCTTTTAACTATGTAAATCAGAATATTCTGAAATAGACAAATAGTAGTATTATATGATTAATAAAATCACTATAGAAAATTGTATTCTGCAACATTTCTATAAAATTTCCCGAATTTTAATAAAGTTTAAGAGAAGAGTTTTTATCGATGAAATGCCAAAAAAACCACGAGGTGGTGGGCTAGTGGTTTTAGTCTTGGTGGAAGAGTCGGCATGTTGGTCTAGGCTAGGAATCGATTCTCTCCAAGCGTAGAATTATTCAGCTTTATCCCGTTGGCCACATGGGTACGAGCCTATTGCTTACGGCTCATTTGCATACCTGGGGGATCCTACCTGGGATATCCTCTCTCAGAGAGATTAGTCTCAGACCCCTCCATAGATTTGGGGATTTACTCCATGAATTATAAAAAAAAAAACAAACAAAAATGCCAAAATATAAGTTCAAACAAAAAAATAAAAAGGTGTTCTAATCAATGAAATACCAAAGATAAGTCAACTTAACATATCTCTTTCCCTAGAAAGTTTGAATTTTACACCAATAAGTAACCAAAATTTTGGTCTAATTTATACTTTCTAGACGTGTAGCAAAATATTAACATATTAGATTCACTTTAGCACCCATTTTTATACCATACCAAAAGTCAAACCTACGTAAAAGTGTGTTTAGGTTAAAAAAATAGTGTATCAACTCGTGTAACGTTAGGTTGTTTGTCCCTTTCTATTGCAAATTTTGCCTTTTTCTTTTTGTTGCAATTTGGAGTAACCTTATACATTATTAACTATATAGAACTAAGTAAACGCTTGGAACCGAAAGAGAACTAAGTAAACGCTTATTAGGACCAACATATGAATGGTCCACTAGTATTATAATACTATATAGCAATTGTAATCTCAGATACTCGTCGAACGTCTTTGAGGATTGTGGCTGAGATGATATCATCATCTCTTTGTTAAGTATTTTCCATTCAAACGTACACAATATCCATATTTCTAGACGTTTAGTTCTTGGTTTTTTTTGTTCTTGAACATAATTATGTTAGAAACTCTATTCTTTTGGTTATAGGAAACCCGGTATTCTGATTCAAATGTAAACTGGTTAGTGGTTGGTTAAATTAAAGGAACAAAAGTTCACTGCATATATTTTGTACTAACCTCTCATGAAGAAAATGTTCTTAAAAACTGATCTCCTTGTAAATGATGTATGTACGTAGAAGGTTAGGTATCCTGCTTAAACCCTTTTGTAATTAGCTATTAAGAAAATGAGAATATTTTGAAAAGAAACAGTGGACATAGAAAGTGGTTACTAAAACCTACATGTTAAAGAACAATGGTCACGTTTTGTTTTCTTTGATAAAGGTCAATGGACATTGAGTCATTTTCTATAAACATGAAACTGAAAAGTATTTGAAATTTGAATATTTCTTTTGATTACAAGTTGCTGAAATTATTTTAAAGATAGAAATTAATGTAAAGAAAACTGAAAAGGGGGTAAAAGGTCATTATTGACCAGGGAAGACGGTCATGAAACGTTACGTTTGATTAATACACATATCAAACCTTCTATTTAGGAAGTTATCATCTCAGAATGCATTGTTTAGATTTTAGACTCAGTAATATAGATACTCTATATATACATATGTGTATGCATTTAGAAAACAATGATGAGAAATGGTCGGGGGATCAAGTTGGGTAGATATTGAGGGCACGATGAAGATATAATAATCATAAGCGTTTGAGGTGATTTGTGTCTCTTTCTTATTTGGAATCATTTGAAATGGCCCACGCCAGAGAATATTATTATTTCTAGTAATTATGAGCATATATATCATTTCATTTCGATACGACATCTCCAAAACAGGTTTACAGGCACAGAAAAGATCTTCTCATCTACATGTACATAACGCGTATTTAACTCTTTATATCGTACATGTAAGATTAAGTTAATGTTTATTGAATGAATAATGGGATAAAGAACTTGAGACTTATCCCCAAAAGCTTAAGTACGTGTGCGTATAACGAAAAAATCAGGAGTGTGATAAAAAATGTCTCGAACCTTCACCTTAATCTAGTGGAGACCTTGCCTAATGATTGGGGCCACAGGACGTAACATTTTTTTTTTGTCTTAAGTTTTGGGACGGCGACTACTGCGACAGATAGAAAAAAATAGTTGATACCGTAGTGATGGGTGAAGAGTAACAACGCATGTAACATCAATGTTCTCTAGCTAACAACATACTTGGATACATAGCTAGACTATATAGTAAAATAAAATAAAAAACCATAAGAATCTTTTCATAATTACTTAAATACTTAGGTTCATTCCTAGGATGAACGTTCTTGTTCACTTTTTCTTTATCAACCAATCAGAATTTTCTATACATTATATTGTTTAAAAAAACAAAATTAAATTAAAAAGCAATACATATTAAGGAAACAAATTCTGTATAATTTTTTTAAGGAAAGTTAAATATTGGCTTGCTTTAGATTTCACAATTAGAATGAAATGATGTATCCGTTTGAGTTTACAAATAAGGTGATTAGAGTTTAGATTTTACAATTCAAACAAAATTATATGTCGGTTTGGGTTTACAAATAAAGTGGTTAGAGTTTAGATTTTACAATTAAAACGAAATTATATGTCGGTTTGGGTTTACAAATGAAGTGGTTAGGGTTTAGATTTTACAATTAAAACAAAATTATATATCGTTTTGGGTTTACAAATGAGATGGTTAGGGTTTAAATTTTATAATTAGAACGAAATTATATGTCGGTTTGGGTTTACAAATGAAATGGTTAGAGTTTAGATTTTACAATTAGAATGAAATTATATATCGGTTTGGATTTATAAATAAACGGTTTAAGTTTTTATTTTTATAATAATGTATACAGATTTTGTTTCCTTATTTTATAAAGAAGTGAATAAATAGATTATTAAATGTATAATGAGATGTCATATTCTCATTGCCTAAAATAAGGAGAAGTGAAGTTAGGAGTGAATCCAAAAATTGTTCGTATATGTTGTACTAATGTTTGACTGATTTTGGCTCGTGCATGGGACATACTTTTTTCTTTTGGGTTTCTTTTGACCCAAAACTTTTTTTTCTTACTTGTCCTAGGGTTGCTTCTTAGCGTCTGAAGCCATGTGATCTCGTAGCTTGAGGCTAACCATACACGTTACAATGTCCTTGGCAGAATTTGTTTGTCCATCATCTGCTAAATCTTAGCAAACTTCGAGTTAGGTTCTTGATCCAGCTTCCATAACATCATACGTCCCATCTAGAATTTACATCATTTCTACTTATGTGTTACTCCCTTAGGCCTTTTGACCAATGCAAAACCACCCTATCATAGTCTTCTATCACTTTTTGTGGGCATTCTCTTCACTATATATGCATATCACGTAGCATATAACATCTCGACTTTTCTGGTTTTTAATTTCACATCAATGGTAAATGCCAGCTTATACAATTAGTTTAACATTGTTTTCAATTTTGCCTTAGGGAACAATGAGTTTTATGCATTTTTCAACAAACAGAACACTCAAAACTTACTTGTTTCAACTTAATAGTATTATATTATTACATTTTTCTCATTATTAAATATTAAAACTAGAAAATCTACATTAGAGTTAGTTTTACTTGTTTTATATAATATATGAATACCTTATATACGAGGAACATAAACCAAATTACCTTCATAGGCTTCGATTTTACAAATGTAATAAGTTGTCGAAAGAGAAAACGTAGTAGCATAAGAATATATTTGCGTAAAACCTGAAAGAAAGAAAAAATATAAAAGTAAGTTGCATCAAAGTTAGAGCTGGTTTCTCATGATTAAAACTCAAAAAGAGTTATGCTACAATTGGGCCATTATTTTTGTCTGCCTTATTGCTCTGTCTACTGAACTTCAACAACAACCCCACTTGTGTTTTCCACTCCCCTTCACTCATTTTACTCTTGCCTTTTCTAGTTTAAGAGAAGAATATATATACATGTTAAATTCACTGAAAATATTAAATTTTTGTCGTTGAGAAACTATGTTTTTATGTAACGGTCCAATGGTTCTCTGTCCTAGATACAATGTGATGTTGGTTTGTCCGGAACTTTTTTGAAAAAGAAATTTCAATATAGGAAACCTAGTTCACAACATATGCTATCATAAGTGAATTATTGCGATGAGTGCAATTTTCTCGATCATAAATGGTTTTTGTTGTTGTAATAAATTCATGATTAGTTTGTATGTTGTTTAATATTGGTATTGCTGTAATATGTTGCATTGGTTATGTTTCCTGTTAGCTTTTGGTGTTTTCGATCCAACCATTTATTAAGACCAAAAAGATATAATATCTTCGTTTTTTAGAAGCCTCAACCTGTGATCGGCCAACAAAAAAAGAAGCCTCAACATGCACTGCATCTTTCAAGAACTTCTACCTTTCATGGGCCACAGGCCAACAGCCACACACTGTTAATCTATTTATCAATTAGAAACCTCAACCTGCTTCTCCGGCCCGCTAAAGATGATATTCGATTGTTTTGGATGATTTTTATATTTTCATCATCAAAAGTTCCCTGATTTAGATTATTTCCTATAACATGTTATTTTTCCATATATATGGGAGGGTACTTTTTGATATACGGTTTCGTTACTGAATGTTTTTTTTTTTTTGGTTTTATTTTATGAAAACTGAATTGAAACTACATGTTTGGTTTAGGTTTTTTTTTTTCGTCAGTTTACATTTTATCAATTTACAGAAACTGAGACTATATTAAATGCATATATGTGAATCAGTTCTGTTTTGGTTATTTTGGTTTATCCCACGATTGTCAACAAATATTGTAGCATAACATGCATGAGCACATTTATCCTTATAAAATAAGGGTAAATAAATATGTTACTTCTCATTTCGCAAACCTCACCCATCAAAAAACATCTAAAGAATCAGATTTCTTTAATCATGATTTATAGTTTACTAGATTAGAATCTGTCCAATATGTGGGTTTTAAAAATATTCAATAAAATTGATTTTAACAAAAAAAATATATTAAAATTTTGTTATATGTAGAAACTATTTTTAAAAAGTAAATATATAAGTTTTAGTTAGGGTTATCGTTTTGCAACCTTCGACCCTAGAGAAATGCTTGGTGCAACCTTCCTCCTCCTTTATGGAGAGATCTTTTGTACCCTACTCCCTAACCGTTTTACTATCTTGTGTAGATTATCGTGCCGGCAAGACTAAAGGTTATGGCTCCGGCACGATACCACATCCGAAACAGAATTAATATCACCAAGGAAGCATGTGAGTTTTCCAGTACCGTATCCGGCAGCTAGACTATCAATTGTCCTATACATTGATCAAAGAGTCGTTACTTCACTATTGTTTAAGACTAATAAATAAATTATCATCTTATTTTACCTGATGCCCTCGGTCCAACCGGGGAATGATTCTTTGTAGGTGCTGGTCACAATCGAAGGACGAATTATCACGAGCGACATATCTTCTCTTTTTGCTCCAACAATCATTTCCCCCATTGCCTTCGTAAACACGTATGTGTTTGGCCATCCGTACACCTTTGCCCTATTTTATATATTGTATATATATTAAAGAAAATTAGAATGAGCTAGAAATACAACTTTGACATATATAGGACCAAATGACCAATGTAAATCATAGGGATCACCTTGCATGTCCAAAATCTTTCATGGCTTTTTTGATGGTCTCGGGGGAGGCTCCGGTGGCTTGAAGCTGGCTAAGTTTCTCCTTAACCAACGTCTGCTCTTGATTGATATCTAGGCCGATGGCTCCGTTTAAAGTCTCACCCATACGGTAAGATANTAACCTTGATAACAAACTAGAAAAAGATGAGAAAAACATAACAACAAACTATCAACCTCTACCACCACCCTTTAACGCAATTTCACCACCTCTCTTTAAACCATTATCTAAACCTATTAATTTTCCAGAAAATAAAATTTTAAAATCAATCTCAAGTGNGTTCTTAGAATTTAAATTATGGACTGGATTATATTTAGAATATTTTTTTTCTGAAAGTTTTTTTTTCTTTTGTGAACTTTGTGTTTATATATATACCTGTCGACACATGAACAAAGACATTCAATCTGAAACCGACATAGAAATAAATAAAATAAAAAAAACTTCCAACTATCAAAAAAACCATATTATCCAAGACACTCACCACCCGATTTACTATTTGAAGAACATCATAAATTTCCCTCAACAAACTTTTACAATGGAGAAAGTATATATGAATGGAATATAGATGGTAGATCCGAATACGAAATGATGAATTTATTTCAAGAAATGGGGGNCTTTTACAACGGAGAAGGTATATATGAATGGAATATAGATGGTAGATCCAAATACGAAATGATGAATTTATTTCAAGAAATGAGGATGGAAACCCTATCCTACAAAGCTAAAGGAATGTCCGACCAACAAGCATGTGTCATGCTAATCTCAGGCTTCAATAGAGCCTTAAAATTTTGGTGGGACAATGCTTTAGGCATAAAAACTCAAAATAATATTATAAACCATACTGAAACTAGAAGAGTAGAAGGAGAAGATGGTTTTTATGAAGAAGACCAAGTTCAAAACGCTATAGAATTATTACTCCACACCATGACCATGCACTTCGTAGGAAACCCTTCTGAAGAACTAACTAGTAAAAAGCTTATTTTAACAAATCTTAGATGTCCAACCACCAAGAAACTTTGAACAAAGAACTATTACAAGTATAACGGAACAATATGATGGAAAAGTATTATTAAACTTTGGTTCTTTTAGAGATCCATCATCATTAAAATTCAGTTCATTCTACCCACGTTCATCTTTCTCTGAGTACAGAACTGGCCAAGCTAGCACTGAATCAGAGGAAAGTGTAGAACAAATTTTAACAAAAAACCAAGGGAAAAAACCTATAATTTTTCAAGCACCGATAACTGAACCAGTTCAACAATCAGAAGTGGGATCGTCTAATTTTCCTA
>NC_025698.1:20333908-20399924 GCF_000633955.1 Camelina sativa | reverse complement strand
GACTAGATAGACTAGACAAAGCTAAGGGAATAAATAATATTGATGAAGACATTCAATATGAAACCGACATAGAAATAAATAGAATAAAAAGAAACTTCCAACCATCAAAAAAACCATATTATCCAAGACACTCACCACCCGATTTACTATTTTGAAGAACATCATAAATTTCCCTCAACAAACTTTTACAACGGAGAAGGTATATATGAATGGAATATAGATGGTAGATCCGAATACGAAATGATGAATTTATTTCAAGAAATGGGGATGGCAACCCTATCCTACAAAGCTAAAGGAATGTCCAACCAACAAGCATGTGTCATGCTAATCTCAGGCTTCAATGGAGCCTTAAAATTTTGGTGGGACAATGCTTTAGGCATAGAAACTCAAAATAATATTATAAACCATACTGAAACTAGAAGAGTAGAAGGGGAAGATGGTTTTTATGAAGAAGACCAAGTTCAAAACGCTGTAGAAGTATTACTCCACACCATGACCATGCACTTCGTAGGAAACCCTTCTGAAGAACTAACTAGTAAAAAGCTTATTTTAACAAATCTTAAATGTCCAACAATAGGAGACTTTATACGGTATAAAGATATATTTATAACCAACATATTTCAAAGACACGACTGCAACCAAGAAAAGTAAAGCAATCCATAGCTACATTATCCCGAGCATTACCACCTATTCAAACAAAAACTTTGTCCCGCAAACCACCAAGTCCTACAGAATCAACAATTTCATCCTCCGGATCCAAGAAATGTAAAGGCAAAGAAAAACTCAAGAAACTCCTCGAGACAATAGCTATGCAAATATCCTCTTCAGACGATGAAGATGATATAACACAAGACAACAGTACGCAAGACGATGATCCATTGTAAAACATGATTATCTGAGAAAAAAAAAATTGAAAACCTAGTTCACAACATATGCTATCATAAGTGAATTATTGCGATGAGTGCAATTTTCTCGATCATAAATGGTTTTTGTTGTTGTAATAAATTCATGATTAGTTTGTATGTTGTTTAATATTGGTATTGCTGTAATATGTTGCATTGGTTATGTTTCCTGTTAGCTTTGGGTGTTTTCGATCCAACCATTTATTAAGACCAAAAAGATATAATATCTTCGTTTTTAGAAGCCTCAACCTGTGATCGGCCAACAAAAAAAGAAGCCTCAACCTGCACTGCATCTTTCAAGAACTTCTACCTTTCATGGGCCACAGGCCAACAGCCACACACTGTTAATCTATTTATCAATTAGAAACCTCAACCTGCTTCTCCGGCCCGCTAAAGATGAGATTCGATTGTTTTGGATGATTTTTATATTTTCATCATCAAAAGTTCCCTGATTTAGATTATTTCCTATAACATGTTATTTTTCCATATATATGGGAGGGTACTTTTTGATATACGGTTTCGTTACTGAATGTTTTTTTTTTTTTGGTTTTATTTTATGAAAACTGAATTGAAACTACATGTTTGGTTTAGGTTTTTTTTTTTCGTCAGTTTACATTTTATCAATTTACAGAAACTGAGACTATATTAAATGCATATATGTGAATCAGTTCTGTTTTGGTTATTTTGGTTTATCCCACGATTGTCAACAAATATTGTAGCATAACATGCATGAGCACATTTATCCTTATAAAATAAGGGTAAATAAATATGTTACTTCTCATTTGGCAAACCTCATCCATCAAAAAACATCTAAAGAATCAGATTTCTTTAATCATGATTTATAGTTTACTAGATTAGAATCTGTCCAATATGTGGGTTTTAAAATTATTAAATAAAATTGATTTTAACAAAAATATATATATTAAAATTTTGTTATATGTAGAAACTATTTTTAAAAAGTAAATATATAAGTTTTAGTTAGGGTTGTCGTTTTGCAACCTTCGACCCTAGAGAAATGCTTGGTGCAACCTTCCTCCTCCTTTATGGAGAGATCTTTTATACCCTACTCCTTAACCGTTTTACTATCTTGTGTAGATTATCGTGCCGGCAAGACTAAAGGTTATGGCTCCGGCACGATACCACATCCGAAACAGAATTAATATCACCAAGGAAGCATGTGAGTTTTCCAGTACCGTATCCGGCAGCTAGACTATCAATTGTCCTATACATTGATCAAAGAGTCGTTACTTCACTATTGTTTAAGACTAATAAATAAATTATCATCTTATTTTACCTGATGCCCTCGGTCCAACCGGGGAATGATTCTTTGTAGGTGCTGGTCACAATCGAAGGACGAATTATCACGAGCGACATAGTAATTAAAGAGAAAATAGTTATAATATGTCTTGATAATCGATTTACAGTCTAATATGTGTTATATTTGAGCCAATAGAATATGAAAAAAGTAGATTTCGAAATGTAACGAGTGCATCATAGATAATGACAAAAGATTTGTAGTTAGAAGTGTTTGAAAATTAATTACTAAAAACTTGAAAAGATAATAATGCACATGACTAAACTAAAATCTTTGACATCTCATTTACTGTGTGAAACAAATAGTTTGTAGAAAAATATGACATACATTATTAAATAGGTTATTAGATTCTAAGTCGGGCTTAACTGTTTGGCCATATAATCATGGAAAATGAGATAAGGTAGGCACATTCTTGAATTGGTCGATAATTCTTTTATGGTACCACGTGATATATATCAAATTATTTGTTTGTCAAGGAAACATCATCTTCAACAATATATATGTTGTATACCATTTACTAAAGTAAATTTAGTGTTTATATAGATTTATATTTGAAATTTTAAGTGATTATAATTGAACTCAAAATTTTATATAGATAAAATAAATATTTTAAATTAAAATTTGACGCGGATATAAATTATAGTCTCTTTATAAAATTAATACATGTGTAAATTAAGAAAATATCCTAGTTCCGATATAATTATATTTCAGTTTTACTTTATTCAATGAAATCATTAACAGCGTGAAAACTTGATATCATTTAAATCTGTAGTAAAACATTTTTTCTAAATTACGCTTTTGTTATGTACTAGCTGCTTGTAACAACAAATGAAATATTTGCACATGAATGAATGCGACAGATCATGAGTAAAATTCTCTTTAATTACCTTGCCGACAAATTAAATTGACCCAACAAATTTTCTTTGTGGTGGACTCTATTATATTCTGATAATTAGCTATGATTTTGATGTTCATCTTAAAAAGCTTACCCACCAAATTATTTAATCATTCTTTAAACCCAAACGTGTTCGTTTCTTGTTTGCTTTCAAACTCTTTTTCCCCCACCTGATGTTTTTTACTCATTTCTTTTTCAGTCTAACCTTGACATATATGAATCTTTGATTTACCATTAGCTTTTCTAAAATATTATCCAAAGTTATGGGGAGTAAAATCCAGGATTCTAAAGTTATTCTTTTAAAAACAAACTGATTCAAATTATTCTTAACGTCTAAGTTGAATATGTTGTATTGACTTGAAAATGCTAAAGTTAAAATCTTATTGATTCGTTAGCAGAAAAAAATAATTATAATATTACTGTCACTTTTTTATTTTTAACTCACAAATCGCATGTACGCATATGGATAGGTCAGAAATATAATAATGGAAAGTATCAAAGTAACGAGTTTAGTTGGTTGTGGATTCTAAAGCAACGTTAGAGTGTAGATGTCTTTAGTATCAAAGTAACGAGTTTAGTTGGTTGTGGATTCACGGGCATATTCAAATTGTATAAATAACTGTGTAATAGAGAATTTTCGGATTTAGGTCAATTATAGTTCTCTTGGGACCCAAACCGTAGACAACAAACCAGATAAAAACCACAAAAACAAAACTGACTCGGTTTCGTTAACTAAGATAAACCGGTTACACGAAACATTAATCTCTAACAGAAATACACAATCGGAGCCGTCGTCCAAAGCTTGTAAATACACACCAGAACAGGACTTCCAGTGCGCCTGGACGCCGTGAATTGAATGGAAATGGTGATCCAGGATTTGTTGCCATCCTGCTAATGATAACATCATTATTTTACCCATTTTAGCTATAGTTTTAGTGTGCATTTAGGAAGAGTTTGATATTATTTCAAGGTTTTAATGTCTATTATCAAGAATTTTAGGTTTCAGAAGGTTTTACAGGTTTTATAGCAAAAAGGACCAAAAGACAAAGAAAATACGTTTCAGGGAAGATTCAGAGCTTTACAGTACGGGAAACTTTTGAAGAACTTCTACAACTTACATTTCGACGTATTTGGTCTCTATGGAAAGCTTAGAGAGTCATATTTCTCCTCGAAGTGGAATCAAGTCAATCCGTTCACTCATCAGGAAGTTATGCCCGATTTACCAAAATGATTATAAACCAACGTAAGGAGAACCATTCAGCCAAGTGGAGTTTAATGACGGCCCGATTAGCAACCATCACGGCGGCCCGGCCCGGAGGAGTCACCACGATCTAGAACATTCCTACGCCGCCTCTTGTCTTGCACTCAAGAAAAAAAAAATGTTTCTACGCTTACAAAACCCTAAACGTAGACAAAACCCTATAAATACTCTCCTAAGCCATAGGGTTTAGAGTGTGCAATCATTGAAGCAGCAAAGAGACACGACCAGAGGAGCAGCCGACGACCAGAAGCTCTCTCACGTCCCTCTCTTTGAAGCTTTGAGATCCACCAACTCTTTCTATTTTATTTGCTTTGTTCTTTGTTTCTAAAGGTAAAAGATCCTACACTTTGTTTGACAATCATTGAAGTAATATCTAAATCCCTTTCTTCTATTTATTCTTTTATATTTATGAATTGTTTAAACCTTGCTTTGATGATTCCCTTAAACATGCTAGAGTAGTTTTCTAGTTGGGTTTAAAGGAATAATCAAAAGGGAGAGATGATCCTTAGTTTAGGTGGCAATTTTTAGGGTTTGTTAGATTTATATTCTTGTTTATTCTATGCTTTAATTCTAAGTCTTTGCATAATGCTTTAAGTTAGCCTCATGAACTAACTATGATCTACAGTGTGTGTGCTTTGCCAAAAGCTTGCATGTGTGCTTGACCTAGCTTAGATGTGTGAGGAATCATAGGAAGCACATACCCCTTACCTATGGAATCTCATGGATTAGAATTAAACCTGCTTAAAATGCTTTGATCTATGCGTCGTTGCCTACGACATTTGAGTCTCGGAGTATAGAGATCTTAGACGGTTATCTTGTGAACTATAAGTTAACGGTTCATTCGTGTTTCGCAAAAGCATGGAGCAAGTTCCCATTCGAAAAAGCATGGAGCAAGTTCCCATTGAAGCGTTTCTTCATGGAGAGCTATATTACGGAAGAACATGTGGAGGATCACTTTAGAGAGTCGAGACTCTCTCTCTATCCAAATGCACCAGCCGAGACACAAAAACTATGGCGTAGAAGACGCATTAGCGAAGAAAACTTGGAGAATTTTAACAAAGCCGTTAAAGCTTTACCCCTAGGTATGTCTTATATGAATGCTTGGTGCCAACATGATATTTCTCGTTTCTTTTTGGAAAACAGAGAATCAGTAGAAGAGATTAAAGATCTGTTCCTCAAAGCTTTGGAACCTGAAGATTTGCGAACACTACACAAAGTGGAGAGCCCTGGCCGATTCCTCATCACTTGTTCTAGCAATGGAGTTCCATTCGAAGATGGACTATGTGATTCCGGTTCATGTATAAACATCATGTCAACCGATGCTGCTAGGAAGATTGGCTTGAGACACTTACAACCTTCTGACATACACATAGGAATCGCCAAATCCTCATTCACAATAACCGAAGGAATGGTCCGAGACATTCATGTGAGAGTTGGAATCTGCAATGTTCCAACCGACTTTCAGATTATCAATGCTGAGAAGGGAAGATTTACACCACTTATCCTTGGAGGACCATTCCTAGCCACAGTTGGAGCCGTCATGGGTTGGCCTAACCGAAGAATGAATCTCACCAATATCAATGGAGACATTTTCTTTGAAGCTAAACCATTCAACCCACCTACTCGATGGTGTAGAGAAGAAGATTATGCAAGAGAACCACCTGATGCCTACATTGGAGAAAGATCCAAGAGAGCTTGTCTAAGGACAACCGACTCTCCTCACCCTGCTTGAGAAAGAAAGCTAACGTCGAGCCAACGACGTTAAACAAGCGCGTTTCTTGGGAGGCAACCCATGTCTAGTAAGTCTTTATTTTTAGGATTTATTTTCTTTTACTTTTAATATTTTGCATTTTAGTTTCAGGTTTTTATTAAAAAAACAAAAAAAAATAGAAAATAGAAAAGCCAAAAAGAAGGAGAAGGAAGAAGAAGATCCATGGATTGTCTACACACTATGTCTAGTGGCAAGTACCACCTACTGACTGGCCATGTTCAACCTAAACGAAGCAAGCTGAAGGCGACGAATCAATCACAATCCTAATGTGATCGATGCCAAGAGTCCCCACTAGCTGTACCAGCTGATGCCATGTCCCATGACCGACGTACCGCGTACCATACCTACCGTACCTGCTGCTGTCCGCGACCGTTCACCCGTGTACCGCGAGACAAATCTGAACCACCACCATCCTACCACCAACCATCACCATTCTTTTACTTACGTATGTTTTTGTTATTTTTATTTTATCATTATTATTGATGGTTTTAGGTTTTTGTTTCAAGGAGGATGCATTTAGAGATCTATCCAACACAATTCGATTGAACTTAGGGGATTATGATCTTATTCTAACGGTTTATTTGATTTTGATTAACACTCTTATGACTCTTGATTATGCTTGACAACAGAACCAAAGTTTGGGAAGACTGTGAGCCGACTCAACAATCCACAAAGTCCCTATTCGATGGATATTCAGATGATCTAACGTTGTCTCTAAGTTTTATAGGACCTAAACCGGACTAAATTATCATGCCCTGGGAATTGGTATACATTGGACTAGATCTATACGTTCAAGCCACACAAGACATTGCACTTCTTCAAAAGTATGTTTCCCTCTCTCTTCCAACACAAGACATTGCACTTCTTCAATACTCTAAAAAAAAAGAGAGAAAGAAATGAAAAGAAAAGAAAAAAAAAAGAGAAAAGAAAAGAATAAGGATATAGGTAGCAAGGAAGTGAGTCAAGGGATGTCGCGTAAACCCGTGCATAATTTGGATTTCATTGAAGCCTGTCCAATATAAAAAAAAAAAAAAATAAAAAATAAAAAAAATAAAAAATAAAAAAGAGCAAGGGATCTATAAAAAAAATGATACCCTAGAAAATTAGGGAGAGATATATTCCTTTGAAGTAAGAAAAGAGAGAGGAAATGAATCATACGAAGAAAGTCTTGGCTTGAAGAGAGTCGACAAGCCATTGATCGATTTTCCCTTGGTAAGATTTCACTTTTTATTATTGCTTTAATTTATGTAAAGAGATGACAATGGATATTCTGGAGACTATAAAGAATTGTGGGATCAAAGAGCGTTGACGATTCTCATGGTGGATTACAAATGGAAGTTCTTAATGTCAAGGCGAAGAAGAGTGCAAAGACGATATCCCCAAAGATAGGTGAATTCCCATTATTTTCAAAACCTCTTTTCCATGATTTAGTTTGATTATTTGCTTGAGGACAACCAAAGTCTAAGTCTAGGGGAGTTGATAACATCATTATTTTACCCATTTTAGCTATAGTTTTAGTATGCATTAGCCCGGCCCGGAGGAGTCACCACGATCTAAAACATTCCTACACCGCCCCTTGTCCTGCACTCAAGAAAAAAGACGTTTCTACCCTTACAAAACCCTAAACCTAGACAAAACCCTATTAATACTCTCCTCAACCCTAGGGTTTAGAGTGTTCAATCATTGGAGCAGCAAAGAGACACGACCAGAGGAGCAGCCGACGACCAGAAGCTCTCTCACGTCCCTCTCTTTGAAGCTTTGAGATCCACCAACTCTTTATATTCTATTTGCTTTGTTCTTTGTTTCCAAAGGAAGAAGATCCTACACTTTGTTGTTTGACAATCATATTGAAGTAATATCTAAATCCCTTTTCTCTATTTATTCTTTTATGTTTATGAATTTTTTAAACCTTGCTTTGATGATTCCCTTAAACATGCTAGAGTAGTTTTCTAGTTGGGTTTAAAGGGATAATCAAAGGGAGTAGATGATCTTAGTTTAGGTGGCAATTTTTATGGTTTGTTAGATTTATATTCTTGTTTATTCTATGCTTTAATTCTAAAGCATTGCTTAATGCTTTAAGTTAGCCTCATGAACTAACTATGATCTAAAGTGTGTGTTCTTTGCCAAAAGCTTGCATGTGTGCTTGACCTAGATTAGATGTGTGAGGAGTCATAGGAAGCAGCACATACCCCTTACCTACGGAATCTCATGGATTAGAATCGAACCTGCTTAAAATACTTTGATCTATGCGTCGATGTCTGCGACAGTTGAGTCTCAGAGTATAGAGATCTTAGACGGTTAGCTTGTGAACTATAAGTTAACGGTTCATTTGTGTTTCGTAGTCCGAGTTTTTGATAAACAAACTAATCCTAAATTTTCCTAGATAGATAGATGATTGAACCCCTCCGATTTCCCTTGATGCCCAACACTTGTTTTATTTATTTTACTTGCATTTTTATTTACGTTTATTGCTTACTTACAACCGTGACAACCTAAACCCCCATTTTTATTGAGTCCTAGCTTTATTTACTTCCGATGGATTCCGTTAAACAACAACTCTCTCTTTGTGGGATCGATCCTTAGATACTACTACCGATTAGCTGTGCAATTGCAGCAGTTGTGTGGTCTTTTAAGTTAAAAGATTTGAAGTGATAAAAACCACACACATCAGCCACCATAGAGCCAATGTCGATGAGGAAGAAGGTAAAAACAAACTTGTCTTTCTCGAAGAGATCCAAGCTTGGTCGTGAAGGAGGTATAGTGGTAGGGAGTAAATCTAGAAACCTGCAACGGTGGCTTAGCTCCGCCTAGCCGTAGACGACTTCCCCCATCGAACGATGGCGAAACGAAACATCCAGATCTCTAGTCTTCATATCTAACCACCATCCCCGAATTTTCCTCACCGTGAATCTCTTTCTTTTGTTCTGCGTTGCTACACTGCCCGTGGAGCTCTCACCGACAGTGTCTCGTAGAAGCTTCTCCCCTCCACTTCTCCCTTGATTTTGATCTGAAATCTTTACTTATTTGATGCACTGGCTTACGGTTGAAGCACCATGAGCCACGAAGGCCTCATCGTCTCCGAAATCAATGGAGAACACCTTTGATGGAGCGCGAGATTGTAATCATAAGAAGAAGTTTTTACGAGAGAGAAAACGCTGTGAGAGAGATCCACACGCGTGACTTCAATCCTTCCCCTTAATCATAATCAAAGGAGTTAATCATAATCACATATAAGCATATGTGATACTTAGTAATGCCTGTGAACTGAAATTTGGGATTTCAGGTATGGGTGTCGACCAATACCAGTGGTGAGTGTCGCTCGACACCATAACTTGTCAAGTCACCCAGTTTGTTCTCTAATTATTGTGTGGTTTAGCGTGCTTTGGAGGAACCCTAAGCCTTTCATATAAAAGGAAAACGTTCTCTTCGTGTTAGGGGTTCCTTCTCGAGCCGTCTCATGCCCAAGGAGAAATGAAGAGAGTTTTGGGGTTCTCTCTTTGAAGGTAGGGGAAATGGGATAGTTTGGGGATGGACGAGAAAAGGGAGGAGTTCTCGGCAGGAGGGAGAAGAGGATATCGAGCAATGGGCTTGAGGGGGGGCTTCTCTCGTCGTTCGTCAATAATGCTAGAGGAAGAGATCTTGTGCTTGGGCATAAGAGGAAGATATAGGAGATTGATATATCATGGTTTTTGTGGTTTTTAACCATGATATAATGAGTCTTTTAGAGTCTTTTGATTTGTTTTGTATGATGTTTTAGAGTCTTTAGAGGTTTTCTAGGATTTTGGCATGAAATGAGCAAAATGGAGCAATTAGAAGGGATTTTGGAGCAATTCAGCTAAGGAAGAGAACTTGGAATCGATGAAGAGTGATGGTGTCGATCGACACCACCTTGGTGTCGGTCAACACCTTGTTTTGTCTGCGAGAAAAGCCAAGTTTTAGAAGTTTTACAAATTCAACCATAGTTTTCCATATTTGCAACATAAGCCCCTGGACGTGTTTTAGGACATATTTATAGTGTTTTTGGGTTTTGTAAAACCTTAAGTTATTTTCTAGCAAGTTTTATTTTCTGCAACCCTGTGAGATTTTGAGAGCTTTGGAGAGAGAAGATCTGCTTTGTAGAAGAAGAATTCCGAACTCCCTCTTCTTACTCTTTTAATTTTAATTGCTTATTATTCAGAATTATGTTTTGTTCTTCATTAAACATGTCTGAGTAGTTTGCTTGTTAGGTTCATGGTTTTTCACAGAGATTTTATGATTTATTAGATCTGTTTATTTAGGATTCATTATCTTTCTAGATTTTCATCTTAGGTTGTTCTTCACATTAATTCTTGATTGATCACCTAGAAATAATACTTTAGGAAAATAAATTGATATGAGAATATAATTGATTTTCCTCATAAAACCCTTTGATGAGCAAAATTACTTTCTGCAAAGAGATTTGATTTAGTAATTTTGTGAACTTATCTAAACCTGAATTTAAAGCTGATTTTTAACGTAGAATTTTACAAAGAGGTTTGGATTTTTTGGTTTTAAATTTAGATAATATTTGCAGTGAGAACTGATTTATTTTACAAAAGAGTTTAGAGTTCTAGATCTGATTTTTAATTGCTTGAATCCTAATTTATTGATTGATTTAATATTTCATAATTTCCTGAGAAATTCCCTAGGCCTAGCTTTTTGATCTTCTGAATTTACAACAGCTTTTATTTATTACTTTGCATAGTTATTTCAATTTTAAATTAATCTGTTTAGCATAATTAAAAAATCTCTATATTATTGTGTAGACTTGAGTCTTTGTGGAATTCGACCCCTAAGTACTGCAGTGATCTCTTAATTTGAGAGAGTAGCTCTAGGGTTTAATTTGAGCTTATCAAATTTTGGCGTCGTTGCCGGGGACTCTTTGATCTACCATTTGATTTGAGTTTTTAATTTCGTTTAAATTTTTCTTTTATTTTCAACTAACACGTTTTTGTTTTTCTTCTCTTGTGTGTTTCAGGTACATGCCAAATAAGCCTAACACAAGGAGCAACAAGACTGGTCCTACTGTGAAGCTTACAAACCAAGAGTTGGGAAAGCTAGAGCGTGAAAACCGAAAAGCAGCCAAATCCTTGAAGATGGTTAACACAGTCATTTTGATGCGTGATGAGGATGGTGCTTTGAGGGATCAAGAGGGCCACTTGTGCAACGAGCAGGGCCAAAAGATTGATGCTGAGGGCAACGTAATTGCTGAAATCGTTGTCAAAGATGAGCAAGCTGCTGTTGTCGATGGTGTCGATCGACACCAACAGGGTATCGATCAACACCCCCTTCCTGCAGACGGAAGTGGAGCTGCAAACCACGTTAATAATCCGGTTCCAAGACAGGAGAACAACTGAGACTTGATCAGGACCATTGATGACTACAACCGGGATGATCTTGTGTATGAGAACCGGTTTGCTATTGTTCCTCCTCCATTCCAGAGGAATGATTTTGAGTTGAAACCTGCATACTTTCAACTAGTTGGGCAGAGACCTTTCCCTAACCTGCCCAATGAGAAGCCTTTGGACCACATTGAGCATTTTGAGGATCTTGTGACCAGTATCAAGGTTAATGGAATGACTGAGGATTACATCTACTGTAAACTCTTTCCTTACTCACTTGCAGAAGAGACATCTCAGTGGTTGAAGCAGTTACCAGCTGGATCTTTGACATCTTGGCAACAAGTCGAAGTGGCTTTTCTCAACTACTTTTATGATGATGCAATTTTAGATGAGCTAAGAGTCAAGCTGTCCTCCTTCAAACAGAGATCAGATGAGGTTTCAAAGCAGCTTGGGTGAGATTCAAAGCTTATCAGAGGGACTGTCCACACCATGGTTTTTCAAGGGTGCAGCTGTTAAGCATCTTTTTCTGAGGAATTGACTGGGAATATCAGCTTGCTTTGGATGCTGCAAGTGATGGAAACTTCAAGACAAGATTTCCAGAAGATGTTGAAGCTTCGATTGAGAATTTGGCTTCCAGAAATAGCACTAAGAGAGCAGATACTGAAAGGAAGAGATTGCATGGAGGATTTGATTCAAACCAGCTAGCTTCTGTTAATGCTAAGCTTGATTCAGTTCACAATCTCCTGGTTGGTAAGAAATCAGTTCACTTTGCTGCTGAAGTTGAATCATTTGAGCCACAACCTGAGACTGGGAATGAAGAAGCAGATGTCAACTTTGTATATGGGAATCAGGGTCAGAGATTCGGTAATCAGCAAAGCAACAAGCCTTACAGTGGGAACTCTTTGGGCTACACTCCTAAGCTTGATTTTCAGAAGCAGCAGCAAGGGAACAACTTCACAAGGACTTATGGGAACTCTTCCTATCAGTCTCCACCTCCACAAACTCTTTCTGAGAGTAGAATGGAAGCCATGCTTGTGNTGAGCTAAGAGTCAAGCTGTCCTCCTTCAAACAGAGATCAGATGAGGTTTCAAAGCAGCTTGGGTGAGATTCAAAGCTTATCAGAGGGACTGTCCACACCATGGTTTTTCAAGGGTGCAGCTGTTAAGCATCTTTTTCTGAGGAATTGACTGGGAATATCAGCTTGCTTTGGATGCTGCAAGTGATGGAAACTTCAAGACAAGATTTCCAGAAGATGTTGAAGCTTCGATTGAGAATTTGGCTTCCAGAAATAGCACTAAGAGAGCAGATACTGAAAGGAAGAGATTGCATGGAGGATTTGATTCAAACCAGCTAGCTTCTGTTAATGCTAAGCTTGATTCAGTTCACAATCTCCTGGTTGGTAAGAAATCAGTTCACTTTGCTGCTGAAGTTGAATCATTTGAGCCACAACCTGAGACTGGGAATGAAGAAGCAGATGTCAACTTTGTATATGGGAATCAGGGTCAGAGATTCGGTAATCAGCAAAGCAACAAGCCTTACAGTGGGAACTCTTTGGGCTACACTCCTAAGCTTGATTTTCAGAAGCAGCAGCAAGGGAACAACTTCACAAGGACTTATGGGAACTCTTCCTATCAGTCTCCACCTCCACAAACTCTTTCTGAGAGTAGAATGGAAGCCATGCTTGTGCAGCTTCTTCAGGGACAGGAGAATATGACAGTGACATTCAATGGGAAGATTGATAATGTCTACACAGAGCTTACTGGAAGGATTGATGCACTAAATGTACATGTTAAGCAATTGGAGAGTCAAGTGGCACAGACTGCTGGGTCTGTTAAAAGGCAAGAGGGTTTTCTTCCTGGAAGAACTGAATCAAACCCCAAGCATGCTTGCAATGCCATATCAGTGAGAGATGAAGATGCTGGTGCAATTGTTTCTGCAGAACAGGGAGAAAAATCAACCAAATTCTCGGGTTCAGATGATGGTGTCGATCGACACCACCTGGGTGTCGGTCGACACTCCTCTTAGACAGATGCCGAAACTGCAAAATCTCAGGTTCCAGTTGCTGAAAGGGTGTACAAACGGAAGATTCCTTTTCCCAAGTCAAGAAAGTCCAAGCAGGAGATGGAGGAAGCTAAATGCAAGGCAATGATTGACAAGGTGATGATTGAGATGCCTTTGATTGATGCAGTAAAGCTTTCACCACCACTTAGGCACTATGTGAAGAGAGTGGTATCAAATGGTTTGAGCCCTGAGGAAGGAGCTTTGCTAACTAAGGATGTCAGTGCAATTCTGCTGAACGAGCCTCCACAAAAGAAGAAAGAGGTAGTTGTCTCTGAAAAAGTGAGTGCAATGATCCAAAGTAGGATTGCAAAGAAGTTACCAGATCCTGGAAGCTTTGTACTTGATTGCTCTATCTCCACAGGAAGGTTTGCTCACTCACTTTGTGATCTTGGCTCTAGCATCAACTTGATGCCACATTCTGTTGCTCTGAGACTTGGGATGACAGAATTCAAGCCAACTAGATTATCTCTTATCTTAGCTGATAGATCTCAGAGAATTCCTGAAGGTGTCTTAGAGGATATTCCAATTAAGGTTGGAAACTTCATGATTCCCACTGACTTTGTGATGCTGAAGTATGATAAAGAGCCTAAAGACCCTCTCATCTTAGGAAGATCTTTCATGGCTACAGTNGAGCCCTGAGGAAGGAGCTTTGCTAACTAAGGATGTCAGTGCAATTCTGCTGAACGAGCCTCCACAAAAGAAGAAAGAGGTAGTTGTCTCTGAAAAAGTGAGTGCAATGATCCAAAGTAGGATTGCAAAGAAGTTACCAGATCCTGGAAGCTTTGTACTTGATTGCTCTATCTCCACAGGAAGGTTTGCTCACTCACTTTGTGATCTTGGCTCTAGCATCAACTTGATGCCACATTCTGTTGCTCTGAGACTTGGGATGACAGAATTCAAGCCAACTAGATTATCTCTTATCTTAGCTGATAGATCTCAGAGAATTCCTGAAGGTGTCTTAGAGGATATTCCAATTAAGGTTGGAAACTTCATGATTCCCACTGACTTTGTGATGCTGAAGTATGATAAAGAGCCTAAAGACCCTCTCATCTTAGGAAGATCTTTCATGGCTACAGTTGGTGCCATCATAGATGTGCAGAAGGGACACATAACACTGAATGTGAATGGTTTAAGTATGAACTTTGAGATGCATAAGCTGAGGAGAGCTCCTACCATTGATGGACAGACATTTTCTGTTGAGAAGATTGCTGAGATAAGCTGAAAAGAAGCAAATACACGAGTTGCAGACTCAGTGTCGATTGACACCAACTGGGTGTTGGTCGACACCCCTCCACGACGGAACCCACACTTGACCAGAACTGAGAGCTTGCAAGATATTCTCTATGCTCCAAGTCAGAGTGTTGTTGCCAACCAGAAAACTTTACATTCTATACTTCAGAGTCCTCAGGTAAGGCCAAGGTTTGTATCTTCTTTACCCAAACCTCCTCTTATCATCAATAAGACCTTCAAAGATACAAAAACTGTTTTGCAGTTAACCAAGCCATGAGATTATCGTAGAGCGCTTGTTTCTTCTGTTGATGATTTTTCAGGCTATAAAAGAAGCAAACCCGTCCCTAAATCCCGCCCTGGTCCTGTTCCTCACATCCTTGGAAGACCCCATGCACCTAAAGCTTATACACCACCTTGGATGAAGAGGACATTCTCTCGGAAGCATGTATTGCCATGTTCTGCTACACCCGATGCCTGAGCTTTAACGCAGTCAAGCTAATGACTGAAAAAAGCGCTTAGTGGGAGGCAACCCACTTCTAGGTTTTTCTTTTCCTTTTTGCATTGACTCAGTTTTTGTTTGATTTTTGTTTGAAATTATGAATTGTCTATAGATCATGTTGCTTTTAACTTGTGTTTGAGTGCTTCTTAACAGAATAATCATCCAAGGATTGATCCATCAACACAACTATCTGCAACTAACAAGGAGTTTTGGCCAACAAAACACCATTCGTGATGAGTGTCGATCGACACTGACATGGTGTCGGTCGACACCGCTGGGTAACCCGAGAACAGTTCATCTTTTCATTACAATTTTCAATACGTTTTTGTTTCTTTTTGCTTTCCTCTTACTTGATAACACTGGGGACAGTGTTGTTTAAGTCTGGGGGAGATTATCTACTAACTATGTTTTTGTTTTTGAGTTTCAGTTGTGTCAGTCAAAACCATAAAGTTTGAGTCAAATTTTTCAAAAATTTTCTTTTTGTCTTTGAAATTATGATCTTGACTAATGATTTCTCTTATTTGGCTAACACTCTAATGATTATATGTTTATGCTTGATCTCAGAACTGAAGCTTAGAAAGACTATGAGCCTTATCAACAATCCTGAAACCCCTTATTCAATGGATATCTGATTGATCTAACGTTGTCTCAACTTTTATCAGGATTTTAACCGGACTTAAATCTCTCGCTTTGGGGTTGGAAATCAGTGGACTTGACTTCTTCTTCGGGCCATAAAAGACTGTGCAATTTTTCAAAGTATGTCTCCCCTCTCTCTTCCCTTCAGTACTTTAAAAAGAAAGATCAGAAAAAAGAAAAGAAAAAAAGAGAGAATAAAAGATGAGATGATTTTAATCAGTTTAGAGAGGGAGGTAAATTACCAGTGACCTCATTATTCTACGCTTGAGTCAAATGATCACACAAATCTTGGAAGCGAGGGGTAGGTAAATTACCGATGACCCCGGTATTCGCTTACACCTTTGTTTAAAAAGAAAAAAAAAAGAAAAAAATCAATCCTTTGAAGTGAGAAAAGGGAGAGGAAAGGAGATGTATGAAGAATGTCTTGGCTTTAAGAGAGTCCATATGCCACTGATCGATACACCAAGGTAAGAACTCACCTGTACTTGCTTTAATTTATATAATGAGATGACAATGGTGAGATTTAAGAGATTCCAAAGGATTGTGAGATTTGAGTAAGAAATGTTGATGCTTATCATGGTTAAGTATAAGAAGTAAGTTCTTGAGTCAGGTAAATGAAGAGTACGAATAAGAATCATCATGCAATTGAGTGAGTTCCCAGTTTTCAAACCTCTTACACAAGTCTAAGTTTCTGTTTTGCTTGAGGGCAAGCAAATGCTAAGTCTGGAGGAGTTGATATATCATGGTTTTTGTGGTTTTTGTGGTTTTTAACCATGATATTATGAGTCTTTTAGAGTCTTTTGGTTGTTTTGTATGATGTTTTAGAGTCTTTAGAGGTTTTCTAGGATTTTGGCATGAAATGAGCAAAATGGAGCAATTAGAAGGGATTTTGGAGCAATTCAGCTAAGGAAGAGAACTTGGAATCGATGAAGAGTGATGGTGTCGATCGACACCACCTTGGTGTCGGTCGACACCCTATTTTGTCTGCGAGAAAAGCCAAGTTTTAGAAGTTTTACAAATTCAACCAAAGTTTTCCATATTTGCAACATAAGCCCCTGGACGTGTTTTAGGACATATTTATAGTGTTTTTGGGTTTTGTAAACCCTTAAGTTATTTTCTAGCAAGTTTTATTTTCTGCAACCCTGTGAGATTTTGAGAGCTTTGGAGAGAGAAGATCTGCTTTGTAGAAGAAGAATTCCGAACTCCCTCTTCTTACTCTTTTAATTTTAATTGCTTATTATTCAGAATTATGTTTTGTTCTTCATTAAACATGTCTGAGTAGTTTGCTTGTTAGGTTCATGGTTTTTCACAGAGATTTTATGATTTATTAGATCTGTTTATTTAGGATTCATTATCTTTCTAGATTTTCATCTTAGGTTGTTCTTCACATTAATTCTTGATTGATCACCTAGAATTAATACTTTAGGAAAATAAATTGATATGAGAATATAATTGATTTTCCTCATAAAACCCTTTGATGAGCAAAATTACTTTCTGCAAAGAGATTTGATTTAGTAATTTTGTGAACTTATTTAAACCTGAATTTAAAGCTGATTTTTAACCTAGAATTTTACAAAGAGATTTGGATTTTCTGGTTTTAAATTTAGATAATATTTGCAGTGAGAACTGATTTATTTTACAAAAGAGTTTAGAGTTCTAGACCTGATTTTTAATTGCTTGAATCCTAATTTATTGATTGATTTAATATTTCATAATTTTCTGAGAAATTTCCTAGGCCTAGCTTTTTGATCTTCTGAATTTACAACAGCTTTTATTTAATACTTTGCATAGTTATTTCAATTTTAAATTAATCTGTTGAGGATAATTAAAAAAAACTCTATAATTTATTGTGTAGACTTGAGTTTTTGTGGAATTCGACCCCTAAGTTCTACAGTGATCTTTTAATTTGAAAGAGTAGCTCTAGGGTTTTAATTTGAGCTTATCAGAGATCCATCTTCTTCATGGGTGTGGGGAAGGATGTGATTATTTGGTGGTGGATCTGAAGAGATAAAAAAGCTCTTTCATGGTTGTTCCAGGTAAGTTGTGTTGTTTAATCGACTATGGGAATCAATTGTTGTAAGGATTAGGGTTTTGTGGCGAAAAGGTGCTTGAAAGGAGGTTCTGGCCGTGGTTTCTGGGTTGGTGATGTTTGATACCATGGTTGTGTCGATCGACACCAATACCCATAGATGGACTGCACGGATTGATTGAGGATGACTACTTTGAGGCAACGTTTGGAGGATGAAACAAAGTCCAATTTTGCTGTAATTTGGTGGAGCGTTTCGTGGTGGTATAGGCTTCATATCCAACAGTGAATTTGTGGAATAAATGGTTAGTTTGTGATTTAACCAAAGGTTAAATAGACGTTTTCTATGGACGTGTTGTGGTAATGTTTGGGTGTCTAGTATCGGTCAACACCAGCATGTTGATGTGTGTTTGGGTCGTAGGAGAATAGCTGGAGTTAGGTTTGGATGGGGAGAGATCAACGGAAGGGATGTCGTGGGCGTCGGTGTTGACCGACACTAGAATAGTGTCGATCGACATCATGTGTGTTTGATTGCAAGTGGTGCGTTGGGTGACGATTGACACATGATGGACGTGACGATCGACATTGGAGGATTTGATAGTGAATCGGAGTATTCGTGGGGAAGTGTTGTCCGTGGTTGGACGAAATCAAATATTCTAGCCCACCTTTCTTGTTACTTGGTTGCTAAGGGTGGTTGGTTATGCGACTCAGTAACTAGACGAGATGGGGTTTGATGTATTTGTGGGAGTTTTTGTAAGGAGTGATTTCTATGTCGATTGTCTCGCCGGAATTATGGAGTTTCAGTGAGATCATTTCCGTGTATCATGTGTGAGGGTTGGGAATCTGGGTACGGTCTTTTCATCTTTATGCATAAATTTTTAGTTAATTATTGTAATGACATCAACTATACAAGTAACATTAAAATTTCATGATTAATTAGGTAGTATTTGACAAATGTTTTTTTTTATCTTTTTTCAACTGAATAGAGCGACTAAAAAAATGGTAGAAAGCAAAGTAATTCACTATAGTATAATTCTTTTTTTTTTTGTGCACCAAATATAATTATAATATATTTATTATATATATAAGTTTATTTTCTAGATGTGCATTCATAATATCCATAATCGTATATAAAGAAGATACATAAACAATGCAATATAATTTTTTCCACAATTTTTTTTTTAGTTTTTTTAAGTATCTTCAATTCACTTTTTTTATAGATATACCTAGGAATTTTCGTATATTGGATCACTACGGTCACAAAATTAACTTTCAATTTTTCAAGTTATTTGTCACTAGTGAATTTTGATTATATAGCTACGTTTTTTTTTCTACAAAAAAATAATAACAAATATTAACTATAAATAGTTACAAATTAGTAATAAAATTTTCGTTAATAAATATTATAGCTAATTAGTTACTATGCATAGTTATATAATGACAAATTATAACAAACATAAATTGTAGCAAAATGCTACAAATTTAAAGACACAAAATGTTGTAGCATTGTTGCACACAACAGAAAACGTAACAAATTGTAATAAAAAATTACTAAAATAATATACATTTTTAAAAATCAAACATTAAAAGTTTGCTACAAACTAGTTATAACTAAAGTGACAACTTGCATAATAAAAGGCATAGCAAAAATATCTACAATTTAATTGCGTCAATCGTTTTGTTTCTGAATAAGTAGTTCAATTCTAACGGTGCTTTTTGGTTTCATTTCAGGAGTTGATGGATTCGTAAAAAAATTTGGGCTAGGTTCTTCAGCAGCATCCCAAAATTTTAGAATTCATAACATGAGTCAGTCTTTTGATTTACAACAAAGCATTTGATTCAACCTTTATTGATTTTTATTTCCAGTTTCAGTGTTTTTCTTCTTCTTCTAGTTTTTATATATAGAGAAACGGAGATTCGATTAGGATTTTTTTCTTCTTCTGGAGATTTTGATTATTTTCAGCAAAAATCGAATGTGTTAGGAGCTAGATCTTGCGGCGAATTTGGATAGGCTGTTCCAGGCAAAACTATCGGCGTTCACTTCCGCTTCTCTCCGATTCAGATTCTGGATCTGAGACTGAGACTGAGACTGATTCTGATGACTTCTTACGGGTCCTCCAAGCCTTCTTCTTCATCTTCCTTATTCTCTCACGGTTCTCTCTTTATCAGCTTCTCAAGTTACTTGTTTCAGCTTACGATGCTTGTTTCTTAGTTTTTATTTGTTTTCTTAGTTTCTCTTAGATTGGGACTATGTTTGGTTATTGGTTTGGGCGTCGCTTAGGCGATGAGGCTTTAGAACGGTCTAAGAAGATGTTCAAGGTCTTTCTCCGATTTCATTTCAGTAATTTCTTCAAAGAAAAACAATTGTTTTTGTTCGTATGCTTCATTTTGATTTTTACGTATTGTGTACAATTAGGTACGAGCTGCGGAGCTTAGAAAATTACTTGTGTAGCTTAGGTTCAGAATGGTCATCTAATTGCTCAATGCCATTGTTCTTCTCTCTTACAGTGTTTAAGATGTAATGGTTTTCATGTCTTGAGCTTGTTTTAGGAATACGCAAAAAAACAAGTTGATTTGTCGTGTTTTGGATTTGATTCTATATGTTGAAATTGTTTTAGGCATACAAATAATGCATAGTTGTTTTGGATTTGATTCTATATGTTGTTGTGTTTTACTCAAACTATTGACTTAGTTGTGGATTTGAGCTCCTCTGGAGAGAACTAACATAAAAATCGTGTATAACAACCCATCTTTGTTAAAATGAGGAGAGTACGAAACGTAGAACGAGTTTGTTGAACTGTCTATTGCATTAAGAGGGAGATCTAATGGAAGCTAGTATGCTTTCATAGCAAGAGTTTGTGGGGTTAGTCCTCTGTTCTTTTTGTATGTTCTATTATGAGTTTGAGGTTTAGTTTCAAAGTTTCGGATGTGTTCATTTTTTTGCAAGCATTACTAAAGGTTTTCCATATCTAAAATATCTACATATTTTCACATAAATTGTTTTCACATATATATCAATTCCAACAAAAAACCTATATAATTAAAACCATTCAGCCATAAACGTGTACTGATCAAAATAATTCAGCAACAAACGTGTAAGGATTAAAACTACCAAACAATAAACATGTACAGTTTAAAAACTATCCATCAATAAATGTGTACAGAACAATCATATACATCAGTTGTGGTATAAAATATTTCAAATAACGGAACATAATGCATATCAAATTATAAGGAAAAAAGTATATATTTTTTTGTATCTAAAAAAATTGTTAAAAAAATTGTATGACCAATTATTTAGACAACTAAACATGGAGAGCTGTTTTAAACAAAAAAAAAAAAGAAAAATAAAATAAAAGATTAAAATATTCTTCTAAAACTTCTAAATTACGTTGGAAATGGCGACTGTAAAGACGATTTTCTTTACTGGCGGTTTTCTTCTCCGATTTGTTGTCGTGGAGACGGTTGAGTTTTGGGTTCATGACGGAGTGGATTTCGCGGAAAATATCTCCCCCTTCTTGGCAGTTATTTCCATATTGAGTACCACGTCTCAATATGCGCCAACTAATGATTCAACCATTCAGAATTGGCTCTATAAATTGGAACGAAAACTACGCTCAATCCACAAAAATCCCCTTCTAACTCTCTTCATACTCTCTATTCTCTGCGTTTTCACGAGCTCGTCACGACCATGGCCCACAATATCCGAAGAACGTTGCAAGACATCGATCTTGCGTTTGATGATGTTCCAATTGCCCTATCAATTGAAGTGGTCAACCAAGCCGCGGTGGCAAATCGATTCATCCTAATGGACATACATGTGATTCCACGGCGCCATAATCTTCATTCCATTGTTGCAGCGCTTCCCCGTTTGTGGGGACAAGGTGGATTAGTCCATGGACGAATTGTTGAAGGCAGCCCCTTTCAATTTGTGTTTCCTTCTAAAGAATCCATGGAAATGGTTTTACGACGTGGTCCATGGGCTTTTACGGAGCGGATGCTGGTACTTCAGAGATGGACACCTCTCATGCCCATGGCGATGCTCAACTACATACCATTTTGGATCCAAATCAGGGGCATTCCCCTCCTATTCCTCAATCAAGAAGTTTTTACCCACATTGGTCGGGCCATGGGGCAACTGATGGATGTAGACTACATTGAATGTGCAGCGGCCCTAGTGGAGTATGTGCGAGTCCGCATCAATTGGGATATTTGTGATCCTTTGCGCTTTTAGCGTCAATACCAATTCACTCCTAGCACCAACACCCTCCTTCGATTCCGCTATGAGCGACTCCGGGGATTTTGTGAGGTTTGTGGGATGCTAACCCATGATTCTGGCAACTGTCTGGTTCTAAATGGAGGTGGCAATGATTCCTCTGATGGGGATAGTGATGATGACAACAGACCAATCCCAAGAGGTCAACCTAACCGAGGTGTTCAGATAAGGGAGTAGAATGCTGAGGACCTTTCTGAAGATTATATGGGTCAAGCAGCAGCACCAGGGAATAATGGACATACCGACCATAATGATGAGAGTGACTACATCTTTGAAAAAATGGGCAACCCTAGCATGTGGGGAAGGGAACTGGATAACAATGATTTATTCAATCCTTGTCCTATTTTCCCAAATTCTTGTGGAGATATTCCAAGAGTGCAAAGGATCCCTTCCTGTATCAGCAACCCTATTGCATACAAATGTGATTTTATGACTCCAAAACCTGGCCAAAGCGGTGTTGCTCCACCATCCCGCAAATGGAAGCATGATCACTCATATGAAGTTGGACCAAGCAAGGTGACAACGGACCAGGATGGAGGCTCTGGTTCAACTAACATCCCCAATTAAACTACAACAACAGTGGGAGGCGCGGTGGGCGCTGAACCACCACTTCCACCATGAGGAAAACATGCTAGAACTGTCAGGGATTTGGCATAGACCTGACGGTTCGACGCCTAAAGGAGATATCATGGAAGTATCTCTGAGACATCATTTGCTTTTCCGAAACCAAGCAACAGGATGATTACATTCATGAAAAAGCCTATGAATTAGGATTTCCCAATTATGTAACAGTCCCACCTCTAGGTCTTAATGGAGGATTAGTCGTTCTTTGGAAGCCATCTGTTGATATTTCAATTCTGCTTCAATCCCCTAATCTTGTAGATTGCTTTGTCAAAAGTAATGGAAATAAATTCTATTTTTCTTTTGTCTATGGGCACTTAAATCCAAGTTATAGGAGTGATCTTTGGGAAAGAATAGAGAGGATAGGAATCGATAGGAGAAAATTGCTTTGGCTTATAGTGGGAGATTTTAATGATTTCCTAAGCAATAATGAAAAGAACGGGGATGTATAAGACCAGAAGCTAGTTTCTAGGAATTTAGAAATATGGTGAGACATTGTGATCTTAAATCAGAAGGGGAAAGAAAGGGAAACACTTTGTTACTTGTTGTTTAGACAGAACAATGGCGACAGCAGAATGGCACACAATGTTCTCTTCTTCAGAAACTATCTTCCTAGAATATGGCGAATCAGATCACCGACCTTTGGTATCAAATATTTCAAACAAAAAGAAGAGAGACAAGACTGCTTCAGATATGATAGTAGGTTAGTGAATAGAGATTTTTTCAGAGATTCTGTCTTAGCTCGATGGTTTGGAAGCAAAATCAAGTAAATGCCACAATAGCATTATCTGATAGGGTAAAGAATTGTAGGAAGCAAATTTCTAGATGGAAATGGAGGAACAGATCAAACGCTAAAGATAAAATTGCCCAAATACGAGCTCAGTTGGATAAAGCAGTTTCATCAGGCACATCTACACCAACAGAGAGGCAACAACTTAAAAGAGAACTCAATCAAGCTTACATTGATGAAGAGATTTACTAGAAACTCAAAAGTAGGAACAATTTATCAGAGATATGTATATATCATATACGTGTAGAGATCTACTTGTAATTAGTTTAACCCTAGCCTCCTTATGTACTATAAATATGTGTATAGCTCATTGTTATTAATAAAGAAATATTACAGCTTCTTTATGGTATCAGACCAAACGATCAAACCTAAATCTAAATTTTTTTAACCATTACGCCTCCTCCTCAATGACAACCTCCAGCAACGCATCTCCTTCCACCGTTGAAGTCATCATGACCTCTACCAAACCCCTGTTCAATGTTAACACATCCAATGTTACCAAACTCAATGACACCAACTACTTGATGTGGAGTCTCCAAATCCATGCTTTGATTGATGGCTACGAACTTGCTGGCTATCTTGATGGATTTCACCCTGCTCCATCTCCCACTGTTACGACTGATGCCGCACCAATACTGAATCCAGACTTCACTTTGCCAATTTTACTTGGAATCTGGTACCTCCTAATGCTCAACAAAATATTGTCGGCTGTCGGTGAGTGGTCACTACGAAGTTTCTGGCTGATGGTACTCTTGACCGTTACAAAGCCTGGTTAGTTGCTAAAGGCTTTCATCAACAGTATGGCAAGGATTATGCAGAAACCTTTAGTCATGTCATCAAGTCCACAACAACTCATGTTTTATTTGATGTTGCAGTGAAGAAAGCGTGGCCTATAAAACAACTAGATGTCAACAATGCATTTCTTCAGGGTGATCTTACTGAAGAGGTCTATATGTCGCAGCTGATGAATTTGTGGATAAAGATAGGCCCTCTTATGTTTGTCGGTTACGGAAACCGATCTATGGACTTAAGCAAGCTCCTCGTGCCTTGTATATGGCTCTTAAACAACATTTAGTTGATACAGGATTTTCAAATTCTCTTGCAGATGCTTCGTTATTCATTCGCAGCTTCGGACGCCACATCACATATGTTCTTGTTTATGTCGACGATATTATTGTCACCGGGAGCTAATCCACTATTTTCGCTGCTGTTCTTACTGCCTTTGCCGATCACTTCTCCATCAAAGATCCGGTTGATCTCCATTACTTTCTCGGTATTGAGGTAACATGCTCCAAACGTGATATGCATCTTATGTAACGAAAGTACATCACTGATCTCCTTCACAAAACAAACATGCTCAACGCAAAGCCCGTCTCCACACCACTACCAACAACGCCTAAACTCAAACTCGCCAGCGGTGCTCCTCTTGAAGATGCTTCTCAATATTGGTCTGTTGTGGGCAGTCTACATAATCTCTCGTTCACAAGGCCAAACATTTCTTACGCGGTTAAACGCCTTTCACAATTAATGCATCAACCAACACAAGAGCATTGGCAAGCCGCAAAACGAGTACTGAAATATCTAGCTGGCACTACTACTCATGGTATCTATCTACATCCCTCTTCACCTCTTTCCCTTCATTGTTTTTCAACGTCCCCGTCAAGTTACATGGCCTCTCTGATGCGGATTGGGCTGGGGACACCGATGATTATGTCTTGACAAATGGTTATGTCATTTACATGGGTCGTAATCCAATTTCGTGGTTCTCTAAGAAACAAAATGGTGTGGCTCGTTCATCGACGGAAGCGGAATATAGGGGTGTTGCAAACATTGCAGCCGAACTTCGTTGGTTGTGTTCCTTGTACTCTGAACTCAAGCTTGATATCCCTACTCTACTGGTTATCTATTGTGATAACGTCGGAGGCACCTACATTTGCGCGAATCTGGTCTTCCACTCGTGCATGAAACATATTGCACTTGACTATCATTTTATGTGGAATCAAATTCAGTCACACCAGCTTCGAGTCTCACATGTTTCTACACATGATCAGTTGGCTGACGCTCTTACCAAACCTTTCTCGCGAGCTCGGTTCCAGGAAGCATGTTTCAAGATTGGAGTCGTTAAACTCCCTCTATCTTGAAGGGGTGTATCAGAGATATGTATATATCATATAAGTTTAGGGATCTACTTGTAATTAGTTTAACCCTAGTCTCCTTATGTACTATAAATATGTGTGTAACTCATTGTTATTAATCAAGGAATATTACAGCCTCTTTACAATTGGGCTCATGCAGGAGATAAGAATACAAAGTTTTTTCATTCAGTGGTCAAAGAGAGGCATGCCCGTAATAAGATCCTCTCCATCACAGATCAGAATGGTGTTTATCATCGTGGTGATACTGAAATAGCAGAGGTTGTTGTTCAATATTTCGGAGAACTTTTCCAGTCATCAACACCTTCAATGAGTCATCAAGATGAAGTTTTCAGGGGATTTGAAAGAAGAGTAACACTTGAAATAAATGAAGAGCTAATTAAATAGGTTAGTATCACAAAAATCAGAAGAGTAGTCTTCAGTATAGGTTAACATAAAGCCCCTGGCATGATGGCTTTACAGGAGCTTTTATCATAAGTTTTGGGAAGACATTCAACCCACTATTATCCAAGAAGTTCGAGGAATTTTTGAAGAAGGAAGAATGACACCATATCAAAACCATACCAATACCTGCCTTATTCCAAAAACAGAAGCACCAACAACGATGAAGGAATTCTGACCTATCGCCGTCTGCAATGTTAGCTACAACATTATATCCAAGATATTGGTAAACTGACTCAAGAAACATCTTTCAGGCATTATATCGGAGAATCAAGCAGCATTTACACCGGGAAGAATGATCACTTACGACAATATTATAGCACATGAGGTTTTTCATGCACTTAAAGCGCGAAAGAGACAGTCTAAATCCTACATGGCTCTCAAGACAGACATAATGAAAGCATATGATCGCCTAGAATGGAGTTTCTTAGAAAGAAGTATGAAGTATATGGGGTTTGATAGGCGATGGATCCAATGGATAATGGAATGTGTTTCAGTGCTTATAAATGGGTCACCTAAAGGTTATATTACTCCAGAGAGAGGGATTCGACAAAGGAGATCCATTATCACCCTATCTATTTATTCTCTGTGCAGAGGTATTATCTCATTTGGTTCAAACAGCAGCGACATCAAGACAATTGCAAGGAATGAAGAGAAGTGATCATGGTCCATCAATTACTCATCTACTATTTGTTGATGACTCATGGTTCTTCATGCTAGCCAATGAAAAATCATGCAAAGCTATAAAGAATATATTAAGTAGATATGAAGAGGTTTCAGGGCTAGCGATCAACTTGAATAAGTCGGCAATAACTATTGGAACACGGGTCAAATCAGACGTAAAGACAAAAATGCGACGTATTTTGGGAATTCATAATGAAGGTGGTGGAGGAAAATACCTAGGTCTACCAGAAGAAGTAACCCAGAAGAAAACAGAAATGTTTCAATACATCACTTATAGATTCAAAGCAAAGACACAAAGGTGGAATAAAAGATTCCTGTCAGCGGGAGAAAAAAAACTACTACTCAAGTCTGTTGCAATTGCTTTACCAGAGTACTCCATGAATATTTTCAAGTTCCCTAAAGAGACATGTGAATAAATCAATTGTGTATTGTAAAAAATTTGGTGGGGAGACAGCGATACAAAAAATAATATGCATTGATTTGCATAGGATCGTATGGCAAGATCCAGATCAGAGGGTGGTATAGGATCGTATGCTTAAAATTTGTAAGCATAATTCTCAAGACATACTAGGTTGGAACTATACGACGAATGAGATATACATTGTTAAATCTGTGTTTTGGCTGGCGAATCAACTCTACATTGATCCACAAGTCCGACCACCACCAGATAATCCAGTTATCAAGTCCAAAGTCTGGAAACAACAGACAGCTCCAAAAACCAAACATTTCCTTTAGGAAAATACTGTCGGGATCACTCGCCTGTGGAGAGAATCTACGACTAAGATATATTAGTACTCACTCAACCCGTCGAAGATGTTGTCAAGCTGAGGAATCTACACAACACATACTGTTTGACTGTCCATATGTGCAGTTGGTGTGGCAGGCATCTGGCTTATTTTGGCGACAACTGCTACCCTAGAAGATAAAATGGAAACTATTCTATCAGGTATCATTGCCCAAAGCAATCAACAGTTACATCAGGTTGCTCTTCGTATCCTCTGGAGATTATGGACAAGTAAAAATTATCTACTTTTCCAAGAAAGATATTTTTTGTGGTATTCAGTGTTCCTAAAGGCTAGAAAAAATGCTAACGACCGGCTACAAGCACAAGAGTATATTCAGAGTCTAAACACCGGAATCAATACTTAAGGCCAAACCAATGGAAATGTATCAACAACCATAAACTGGCAACAACCTCCTGATGGATGGATCAAATGAAATTATGATGCCTCCTTCAATATCGATACTAGACAGTCAAAGCTGGTTGGATTATGTGAAATGAGATAGGTGGATTCTGTAGAAATTTCGACTGCATCTCCATTAGAAAGTAAATTACAAGCACTCTTCATTGCAATGCAACACAGTTGGAGTAAAGGATTCAGAAGAGTTATTTTTGAAGGTGACTGCAAGCAAAATTCAGAGATCCTCAATGGTAAGACCCTCAACTTTGGAAGCTATAACTGGATAAAGAAAATCAACTACTGGAGACCAGATTTGAGGAAGTCGAATTCAAATGGACACCAAAAAATAACAATCAACCAGCGGATCTATTATCAAAAGCAAATATACCAGATAATACTTGCTATCATGTCTATACATGTATTTCTAACCTTTTATTGCAACTAATTTTCATAATAAAGTAGTCGTTAAAAAATAATAATAATATAAGATTAAAAATGATTTTTCTTTTCTCTCTCATCTCACTCACACACACTCACACACGAACCCACACACAAAAACAACTCTCTCTCTATCTATTTGACAAATGTACTACTTTCCCTATTTATTTTAGAGAATATTGCACTCGGTCTTTCACACAAAATATTTACTTATACACCCACTTTTTGCTATAAGTATACTTTTGTCCTATGAAATTACATATTACCCCTCTAACTAAACTAGTTCTCTCCTTCCATATTACCAATCTCGATTCTTTTTCTTTTTCTTCGTCCCTTTTCTCTTCTACTTTATCCAATCTCACTTTTTTTTTTGGTTATCATCTTCTCACAAAATTCTCTCTTCTCACTGCCTCACATAATAATTTTTCTATTTCAATTAAATAAAAAAACCACCAAATCAACGACCAATTTTCTCACAAACCCTTTAATCCCCAAATGTTTCTTAAACTCTCATCTTCTATCTGCCGTTCCACAATCTTGCCAATTTCAACCAAACCCATCTTCAAATTGCTATCTTACCATCCTCTCAATCTCTTCGTCGTCTGCTCTCTCCCTCCTTAACAATGTCAAATTCACCTAACTCCCCTTCTATTCCAACAGCCACTAAACCCAAATTTTTTCGCTCACTCAAATTCCATCGGGGTTCTTGCTTCAGCAACGATCCAATAGCTCCTCCACCAAACCCTCTTATCATCGTTATAAGTGAAGCAAGCGAAGTTGGCAAAGATGCAGCCATCAACAAGCTTAAACAAGTTTGTCAAAGTCACCATTTTGTCGTCACAGATATGAGCCTTCCGATGAGGCCCACAAAAATTGACAGTAAATATTACTTCTTTGACTCTAAAGATGAGTTTTTTGTCAATGGTTGAGAAAGATGAGCTTCTTGAGTATGCACTTGTTTACGGAGATTACAAAGGGATACCTAAGAAGCAGATTCAAGAGCTCATGAGTAAAGGGTACGACATTGTTGTTGGCAATGTCTTGGATATATTTCAAATGACATAATCTTATTTAAAACTCCCACCTTTGAAAATACAAAATATTTAAAACTCCCACCTTTGAAAATACAAAATAAAAAATGATTTTTAAAAGAAAAACGTATATATTTGTTTTAGTGTTATGAAAAAAAATCTACTACACATAAAATTTTGGTAGTATAGTTTTATTATATTATTTTTGGTATATTTTCTGTATCAACAAAATTAGTTACTAGATATACCACAAATTTTGTTTTTCATATAATTTTTAATTTTTTGTCGTATAACTTTTTGTTGTTATATTTTGTTTTTGTAAATTATACAAATCATTTAATCTTTTTTAGTTATTTATCAAAAATACATAAAAACTAAAAAAATGATTATTATTAGGAAAAAGAAAAAAAATAGGTCAACACTAGTCAACACCGGTTAAAATAGTCAATATCGGTCAATGCTGGTCAACGTCGGATTCCGGCCTACCAAAAACCAGAATTAAATATTTATAGTATTGTACACATAACCTATATTTGTTTATAGATGTTATTATATAATGACAATAGTTCACATAGTTAATAGTACATTTATATTATTTATATATGTAATCATGTATTGGTATATACTTCAAATAGCTAACAATCATTTTTCCTTATTTTAAATAGTGAACAAACTACTTTCTCTATATTATTGTTTATAAAACGTACTAATTCTCAACATATCTCTAAATATAAACCGAATAAACCGATGACAGAACCAAACCAAACCAAACGTTAATATAATATATATATAGATCTGGGCAAACAATATAATAAATATTAAAATGACATTTGTAGAAGTTTCTTTACGCATGGAATTGAGGTTGTACATAATCCAAGTAAATTAATTAAAGAAAGACAACCGTCAACATATCTTTATCTGTAAGGGTAATTAATTTGGTGAAGAGAAAAAGCCATATCCATGTGTAGGCCTGGGATAAAAAATCGAACCGAAATAACCGAACCGAACCGAACCGAGATTTTTGGTGTTCGGTTCGGTTTCGGTTACAAGAGCATAACCGATCGGTAGAAATTATTTTGGGTATTCGGTTTTCGGTTATTTCGGTTCGGTTCGCCTTAACCGATCGGTTAACCGAAACAAAAACAAAACCCTACTTTTTTCTAATTCTAATCAAACTTAACCTAATAGCCGTTGTGAATCTCGATTCCTACTCTTCGATGACATATTGACATGAACTTTTCTACTTCTCCTTCTTATTATTTTTCTTCTTATCCTTGTTTATCTCCTCCTCCTTCTTCTTCTTCTTCTTATCCTTCTCCTTCTTCTTGTTGTTGTTCTTCTTCCTCCTCTTCATTCGATCTCTTCTTCTTCTTTTTCTTTCTTTCGGATATCTTTTATCTTCTTCTTCATATCATTTGTCGGATCTGCGAGGTTCGCCTAAAAGGTTTTGTCGCCGGTGTGTCTCCAGCTCGTCGATTCGTCAGAGGAAGCTCGTCGATTTGCTCACAAAAATCTCAAATATGTTTTTTTTTTCTTTTTGCTAATAGGCCTAATTTTTTTTTTAAGCCCAGTTCTCAAAGTTAAACTGGTCCAAAACTTTTGTTCTCATAACTGGCCCAATAGTCTTTTTTTAACAAAAGTAGACAAAATTTCGGTTTTAATTCTGAAAACCGAAAATTAACCGAAAACCGAAGTAACCGAACCGAATTTTATTTTGGTTAGGTTCGGTAACATTTTCAAATATCAAAATAAACCGAAAACTGAATTAACCGAACCGAATAAACCGAAATCCCAGGGCTATCCATGTGTACTCCCAAACAAACAAAACAACCCAAAAAAATTTAAAAGAAGCAAAACCGGCTACAGTAGGAGAATTCTCCAACTAAAACCGACACCTGTTGAGAACACAAAAGAGGTGATCACATGCCAATAGAATAATTTAAAGTATTTTTTTTAAATTCTTTTAAATCCAATAAGATCAAAGGCGGTACTTGATTCAAATATTCCACCAGTAAGGTTACAAAGACAAGAGTTAGTAATCCTCTGTGTCACAGTGTATAATAATACAGAGTAATTTTTTTAAAAAAAGGTTTTTGAAATAGAAGAAGAGTAGCTACCACTCCACTCTTTTCTCTCTCTCTCTCTATACATACGCTTCCTTGTGTTTTTGTTTTACTCGATCACCATTGTTGTTGCAATCGAAGATTTCTCTCTTTTTTTTTCCTTGGGAGATTTGTTTGGTGAAGAAGTAGAAAGATGGAGAAAAACACACCGGTTAGGAAACCACACATGTCGACGGCGGATCTACTAACTTGGCCGGAGAATCAACCGTTTGAGTCTCCCGCTCGCTCCGCTGCTAGATCGCATCAGGTACCTTAAACCTAATTCAGTTAGTTTCGAATGATCTCAGCCATCGGATTTATTTCTTTTTACAATTTACTACTAATTTCGCCATCTACAAGTTTGAATTTTTTTGATTCGTTTCTTATTTTTATTTTTTTCTTTTTCAAATTTTGAAATTGGGGGAAAACAATCTCAGCCGTTTCACTCAATTTTGTTAATTTCGCGATCTACGGATTTGATTTTGATTTGAAATTGTGGGAATTAATTACAGCCGTCGGATGGAATCAGCAAAGTGGTGTTTGGAGGACAAGTCACAGATGAAGAAATTGAGAGCTTGAACAAGAGGTGAGAGAGATCTGATCCTTTTTTTAATTTTTTTATTTTACAGAATTCGAAAATATGAATCGACGAACAAAAAACAAAAACGGTACTGTTTTTGATTTGATAATGTATAATAAATGCGGAACAATAAGTACGAAGAATCTGTTAACCGATGAGTGATTCTGTTCTGTCGTTTTTTTTTTTCTTAATGGTATGGTAGGAGAGAGTTTTTTTTTTAATTTCCATAATTAATGTCCTTAATTAGTAAGCATTTTTGGTATCTTTTCAATTCTAGTTTCCCTTTTTGATCTACTTCGTATCCTTCACGCTTCTCTAATTTGTCATTTGATAGAATTGATACTTGTACGATAAATCTCTGGTTATTTCTGGTTTAGATTGGTTATTGTACTTGGTTTAATATGGATCTGAAATTTTTACTATGACATGTATTATGTATATAGATAGACTAATATTGGGAGAGTTTTTGTTGTTAATGTTTTGGTTGTGTTATATTCAAAATCATGTTTTGTAGGAAGCCTTGTTCAAATTACAAGATGAAGGAGATCACAGGGAGTGGGATTTTCTCTGTGTATGAAGAAAATGATGATTCCGAGACAGGAAGTGCTAATCCGGCCACAAACGGCAAAACAAGAACATTCCAGGTTTGTGTTTTTTTTTGTTTGTGCCTGTCTTCTTGAGAATTTGGATACATTTTGTAGTTTGTTTTAATCACCTTTTCTTGTGTGTACGTTTGGATTGTTTCAGCAACCACCAGCACCAATTGTGAGTCACATTTCGTTTGGGGAAGAAGAGATTGTTACACCGAAGAAGCCAGCGACGGTGCCAGAAGTGGCGAAGCAGCGTGAGCTCAGTGGTACATTGGAGTCTCAGTCTGATGCTAAGCTTAATAAGCAATTCTCAGATGCTAAGTGTAAGGAACTAAGTGGTCATAACATCTTTGCTCCACCACCTGAGATCAAAGCACGTCCTACTGTTCGTGCTTTGGCTTATAAAGACAACTTCGACTTGGGAGAATCAGATACCAAACCTGTAAACACTCTCTAAACTTATATTTCTTTTAACTAAGTTTCATCATCAGTATTATATAAAAGATCTTGGCTCTCTCTACTCATTGTTAATAACTTAGAGTTACACTAATTCTTGCAGGATGGGGAATTGAAGACGGCCAAGAAGATTCCGGACAGGAAGTTTACTGATTTGTCGGGAAACAATGTATTCAAAGGGGATGTTACATCTCCATCTTCAGCCACGGCTGAGAGGCTTCTAAGCACCGCGAAGTTGAAGGAGATAAGTGGCAATGACATATTTGCGGATGCAAAGGCTCAGTCTCGTGACTACTTTGGCGGTATTCGCAAACCACCGGGTGGAGAAAGCAGCATTGCCTTGGTCTAAACCAACCCTACCAATAATAATTATATAGCCCAAGATTAAAATTTCTCTACAAACTTAGAAGGTTCTAACTATTTATCATCATTAATAGATAATGTACTTTTGGATGTTTTTTTTTTCAATGTTTCCGGATTTGTGTGCTTGATGGTTATGAAATGATCAAGATAGGCAAATTTCGATCGGACTATTGCTGAATTTGTTATCGGAAAGCTAAATCTGGTCTCCTAGGACTTTGTGGAGTTGATTTGTTGTTGTGAGTTTAGATTTTTACAGACAATGGTTCACAACCGGTATAAATAAGATTAATATGCTTCCAACAACGAATGAGCAGGAAAACTTGATTTATCAGGCGTCCAAGTTAAAAAATTTATTTGGTTTGATCTGGTTTTTTTTTTATTAAATTAAAACTTTAAACAGTTTCAAAAAAATATTATAATATTTAAAAATTTTAAAAGTTTAAATATTATAAATATTAAAACTTTTAAAAGTTCTTAGCTTTTAAAAAGTTTTTAAATATTATAAGTTTTAAATTTTAAAAGGTTAAAATATTATAAATATTTAAAAATTTTAAAAGGTTCAAATTTTATATTTCGAAACCTTTTAAAAGTTTAAAATATTATAAATATTGATGCAAAACATAAATTATCTTATTTATCTACATTTGTGCTTTTTATTTCTTATGAGCTGTAAAACATATTTTTGTGTAAGATTTTATAGATGAGTTGATATTCTTTCATTAATTTTTTATTTTTGGGTCTAAGGAATAATGATTGACATTGCAAGACCTTAATTTGATGTTTGAGTCAAATTTTGAGGTTTAAAGAAGAAAGATGGACGACAAACACACATGTTTTATTAGCTATACATTGGCATGACCAGGGTACGGTTGTCACGGTTAAGGTTTATTAACCATCGGTTATGGTTAGAAATTTTTGTAACCTTAACCAGAACCGTTTAAGAAACGGTTAAACGGTTACGGTTATTTGATAATATGATACGGTTGATATTATTTGATGATATAATATATTATTTATTTATAATTAATATGTTCTTATAGTGTACTCATATTTCTATATATCATATGATTCATATTAAATAAATAATTATTAGTATATTTTATTATGTTTTTAAAATATTATAAATCAAGTAAGGATTTTGGTTTGAGAAGTTTCTAAACGCGTGGATCTAAAACCAAATAAGTATATGGATAAAATTGTCAATAATTGGGTGCATGTGTTGACTATGCTGGTAATCATGAATTTCACAAATTTTTTGAGAAAAGAAATGATTTTGTTCTTGGAGTTTGATGGGTTAACAAGTTGTGTGGTAGTCTAAAAAAGGTTTTTCAGTGGAGAATATGAAGAAGTTGATGAGGAAGAAGAAGAAAAAGAGTATAACGAAGAACCAAACGGTAAAAGTTATGATGACAATTAACACAAAATTTGACAATGAAAACGACAAGAAAGAATATGAAGAATAAGAAAACATTGAATAAAAAACACGAAAAGATAGGTGGTAGCGATCAATTAAATATGAAAACGAGTTAAATCATGATTATAAAATTGTTTCGTTTTACTGGTGGTCAAAGAAAATGGTTTAGGATATGTGAGGTCATCAGTTTGATTTGCCTCGCTTGGACGTCAAGTTAAATTTATGATTTTTTTTATCAGATTTGATTTTATAACATAACTGATTTTTATATTTTAAAAAATTGTGTATCTGAAATTTAATTTTTTTCATTAGTACTAATTTTAATTTTTTTTATGAGATAATATTTTATTACCGTAATCAATCATATATAATTTTTATCAAAATATATCAAATAAACCCACGCGTAGTGTGGTTTCAAAACCTAGTTAAGTAAATAATATAAGGAGTAGTAAAAATTACCAATTGAGGTGTTGATGGTTTGGTTGTGGTGCTGGAAGGTGGTCGGAGATGATGGTGGCTGGGGGTGGAAGGTGGCCAGAGGTGGAGGTTGTGAAGAAAGGTGGTGGAGGAAGGTAGCCGAAGTTGGTGGCTGTTGGAGGTGGTGGCCGGAGTTGGTGGCTGCCAGAGGTGGCCGGAAGTGATGACCGGAGTTGGTGGCCGCCGGAGGTGATGGCCAGAGGTAGCCGGTGGTGGTGGGCAGCGGTGGTGGTCGGAAGTAGTGGTAGAGGATGGTAATAGGGGTTAATCTTGTAATTATTATATAAAATACACATTATATCACCTTTTCATGGTTAGTATAGCTGAATTATAATTTTTTTTGGGTTATACAATGCAATTCTCAATTAGTGTGGTAGCCAAAATTGAAAATATATTTAGGAATATAGCACATTAATTCAAAATATTAAGTAAATAACACAAAGGGTAGTAAAAATTACCAATTGGGGTGTTGATGGTTTATTGGAGGTGGTGGTAGCTGGAGGTGGTGAATAAAGGTGATGGAGAAAGATGGCCGGAGTTGGTGGCTGTCGGAGGTGGTGGTCGTAGTTGGCAGCCGCCAGAGTTGGTGATGAACAAAGTTGGTGGCCGCCGGAGGTGATGGCTAGAGGTGGTGGCTGAAGGCGGTGGACGAAAATGGTGGTCGGAAGTGGTGGTAGGAAGTGGTGGTAGAGGGTGGTAATGGGGATTAATCTTGTGATTATTATATAAAATACACATTATATCACTTTTTTATGGTCAATATAGCTACTGAATAAATTTTTAAGTTTTTTTGGATTATACAATGCAATTTCCCTAAATACTATCTTTTTCTTTTTCTTTTATTTCTCGTTAGTTAAGTAAAGAGATGTTGATTACAATGTACATCACATAAAAAAAAATTAAAAAAAAAAGAGCTCTGGAGGCGATTCTAGGGTTTCGACGGATGGCTGGCGAGATGCAACTATGGAGGATATTGGTGAGAGGGAACGGCCTCCGAGTGACCCACCGGATAAGCCAGGAGTCTGGGTGAGGAAGGATATGGGTAGTCTAGTACAGGGAGACTGGTCCCGGAGGAGGTGGTTGGCGATGAGTTTGTTGTGGAGAGAGTGAGGTTGGAGTTCCCTAATGGGGCGGATGGGGAACCGGTGATCACAATTGAGAAGGAGGTTTGTGGAAGAACTGTATGGTGGTCAAGGTTCTCGCGCGAACTGTTCCGATAGCAGTGTTAAGTCGAAGATTGAGGGACATGTGGAAACCGAGTTCTCTGATGCATATTATGGATCTTTGATATGTCTATATTTTGCATCTCCTTAGCATGTATTTGTCATGCATTTAGCTACGATAACTAGTCTTTTTGCATCATTTTAGAACCTCTTTTATACACTTTGCATGTTTAGGAAGTTTTTGCATCATCCTTGCATACATTGTGCATTTCGGAGTATTTCAGGTGTCTAGGAGACGTCGGAAACGCAGACGATCGAACCAAGCAATCGAGCCACTCTCAGTGGCACCAATCGAGCCAGTCTCAGCGGCACCAATCGAGCCACTCTCAGCGGCAACAATCGAGCCAGCCTCAGCGGCACCAATCGAGCCACTCTCACCCAAGCAATCGAGCCACTCTCCGCTGCGCAATCGAGCCACTTTCACTTACTCAAACGAGCCACTGTCGCCCACTCCGACTCGATGCACATGTCAGGAAGACATTTTGTCTTACACGCTTCAGGAGATTCCCAAACCGACGCTTAACCTTGTCGTTTTAAGTTTTAGGGATTTACATGTTTTTACTAGAAATAAGTTTGGTTAAGTCTTGGCTGGAGACATCTTATCTTTTATCTCGTTTTCTTTTCTAAGGTTTGCCCTAGCCACCAAAAAACGCTCTGAGACTTGTAATCCGACATCTCCGAGTTTATTCAGTTTTGGCACTTGATTTCTTCTACAAAGTTTTTCTTCTCATTTCTATCTATCTACTATGCTTTGTTCAATGTTTTCTGGATTGTATCTTTGGTGATGATTTCCGGATCTGAGTAGTGTTAAGTTCTTGGGGATGGGATAGACTAGGTGGAGGATCTTAGGATGTAGGGTGTTTAAGCTTTGATTTGTATGATTCCCTTCTGGACTAGTGTTAGAATTACTAGTTTCCCTCTGATAAATTGGAACTAGGTTCGAGACATTTCCACACCCAAAAGGTGTTTGATGAAATGTCTGACCAACTAGTGCCAGAGACTTACGTTCCTAGCCTAAGAGATTAGTTGTCTAGGATGTTTGTTGACGTGAATGAACTTGTTTGTCATGCCTGCTCGACCATGTTTCTCTAGCGAGAGCTAGGTATGGAAGTGGTTGAGTCTGAGTAGCTTTTGCCAAGAGATTGGATTAGCTAAGTTGTGATGTTCATTGTTTAGGGATAGTTTGCTTGTCGTATGTTAAACACTATGTAGACTAGGATACTCCACCGACATCAATTACTCCCATCCTTAGGACTTTTATATTCTTGATTGATATTACATTCCTGAGACTGTTTCGTTTCTTCATGCTTAGAATCGTTTTCGTTTTTACTTTCGTTTACTTCTTGCCATACATTTTTGTTTCTAGTTCTGTAGTCAATTTCCGTTTTGTATTTTCATAATTCTAGGATTGTTAGATAAAAACACTCTCTTTGAATTGGCTTGACTTGTGAAATCCTGATTGCATCTTGAGCGATAGTAAAGTTTCCCAACTGGATTGACAACTTAAGTATTACAACTGCATAAGGTTAATTGAACCTGCTAGGATAGACATACAAAAATCCTAGTATCAATTTGGCGTCGTTGCCATTTGGGAATTGTTTTGTTACATTTAAGATTTCAAGTTTTGCAAGATTAAGTTCTATCCCACTTATCATTCTGAGTACTGACTTCTTTTGGTTGTCTGCTTGTTTGTTTTGCATCTCAGGAACCTGTTGATTGCAACGTTGCATGCACACCAGATAAAGAGAACATCAAAACCTCCTTCCTGCTATCGACGATATCAATCGGTTACAATGACCACGACAAGCTCGACANCACCCAAAAGGTGTTTGATGAAATGTCTGACCAACTAGTGCCAGAGACTTACGTTCCTAGCCTAAGAGATTAGTTGTCTAGGATGTTTGTTGACGTGAATGAACTTGTTTGTCATGCCTGCTCGACCATGTTTCTCTAGCGAGAGCTAGGTATGGAAGTGGTTGAGTCTGAGTAGCTTTTGCCAAGAGATTGGATTAGCTAAGTTGTGATGTTCATTGTTTAGGGATAGTTTGCTTGTCGTATGTTAAACACTATGTAGACTAGGATACTCCACCGACATCAATTACTCCCATCCTTAGGACTTTTATATTCTTGATTGATATTACATTCCTGAGACTGTTTCGTTTCTTCATGCTTAGAATCGTTTTCGTTTTTACTTTCGTTTACTTCTTGCCATACATTTTTGTTTCTAGTTCTGTAGTCAATTTCCGTTTTGTATTTTCATAATTCTAGGATTGTTAGATAAAAACACTCTCTTTGAATTGGCTTGACTTGTGAAATCCTGATTGCATCTTGAGCGATAGTAAAGTTTCCCAACTGGATTGACAACTTAAGTATTACAACTGCATAAGGTTAATTGAACCTGCTAGGATAGACATACAAAAATCCTAGTATCAATTTGGCGTCGTTGCCATTTGGGAATTGTTTTGTTACATTTAAGATTTCAAGTTTTGCAAGATTAAGTTCTATCCCACTTATCATTCTGAGTACTGACTTCTTTTGGTTGTCTGCTTGTTTGTTTTGCATCTCAGGAACCTGTTGATTGCAACGTTGCATGCACACCAGATAAAGAGAACATCAAAACCTCCTTCCTGCTATCGACGATATCAATCGGTTACAATGACCACGACAAGCTCGACAACTCACTGATCATCCCGCACCCGTCACAATGGAACAACCGAATGGACCACATTCGGGACCGCGACACATTGGTGCTGGGGATGCACCGAACACTCATACTAAGCGTGCTGGAATCGTCCATCCCGCCGTGCAGAACAACAACTTCGAAATCAAGAGTGGTCTCATCTCCATGATCCAAGGAAACAAGTTTCACGGGTTGCCTATGGAGGATCCACTCGACCACTTGGACGAGTTCGACCGCCTGTGCAGTCTCACCAAGATCAACGGGGTGAGTGAGGATGGTTACAAGTTGCGCCTTTTCCCATTCTCCCTGGGAGACAACGCTCATCAATGGGAGAAAAACCTCCCCAAGGGATCAATCACCACCTGGTATGGTTACAAGAAAGCATTCTTGGCCAAGTATTTCTCCAAACTCAGAACAGCACGTCTCAGGAATGAGATTTCCAGCTTCACTCAGAAGAGCTTAGAATCATTATGTGAAGCCTGGGAGCGTTTCTAGGGTTACCATAGCCAGTGTCCACACCATAGTTTCAGCAACGAGTCACTACTGAGCACTCTCTACCGTGGTGTACTACCAAAGATCCGTATGCTGCTTGACACTGCTTCTAATGGTAATTTTCTGAACAAAGACGTAGAGGAAGGATGGCAACTGGTGGAGAATCTCGCTCAGTCTGACAGCAACTACAATGAAGACTATGACCGCACAGTTCGCGGTGACGCTGGGTCTGAGGAGAAGTACAAGAAAGACTTCAAGAATGTCAATGAGAAGCTTGACCGTATCTTGCTAAGCCAGTTGAGGAGCGTCCACTTTGTATCTGAGGATTACCCTTTCCAAGTTCCAGATGGGGAGGGTGAGCAGACTGAGGAGATCAGCTATGTCCAGAATCAGGGTGGGTACAACAAAGGTTACAACCAAGACAAGGCAAACCCCAATTTGTCTTACCGAAGTAACAATGTTGCCAATCCACAAGTACAGGTGTATCCGCCTCAACAACAACAACAAGGTCAACAAAAACCTTTTGTGCCCTACAATCCGGGATTCGTTCCCAAACAACAAATCCAGCAAGGTTACCAGGCTCCATCAGGACCACCGCCAGGATTCCGCCCTCAACCAGTTCAGCCTACTCCAACCCCAGATCAAGAAATGAAGCACATGATGCAACAACTTCTTTAGGGTCAAGCTAGCGGATCTATGGATACTGCTAAAAAGTTTGCTGATCTTAGTAATAGGATGAAATGTTCCTACAATGATCTGAACGCCAAATTCGAAGCCCTGAACTCAAAGATAAGGTATATGGAAGGCCAATCTGCTTCTACTTCTGCACCAAACTCTGGCCAATACCTAGGGAAAGCTGTTCAGAATCCCAAGGAGTTTGCAAATGCAATTACGCTGAGAAGTGGGAAAACATTGCCTCCCAGACAGGGAGTTCCCGACGTCACTGAGGACAGTGAAAAATTAGATGGGGAGGATTTTGTTCAGGATGACGCTCAGATGGAGAACCCAGTCGAAGCAGTCAAAGATCCATTCGAGCCAGTGAAGCAGTCCGAACCTAAAGCTGTTAAGGAACTTGTTGTTCCTGATGACAAACCTGCGAGATTCATACCTCCACCATACAAGCCTCCTCTACCATTCCCGGTGAGGTTTAAGAAGCAACTTACTGAGAAATACAAAGCTATGTTCGAACAACAAGTCAAGGAGATTGAGTTGAGGATGCCATTGCTGGATGCATTCGCAATTGTTCCTCACTACCAGAAATTCCTCAAGGACCTAGTAATGGAGAGATCAAAAGAAGTTCAAGGGATGGTGGTTCTAAGTCTTGAGTGCAGTGCAATCATCCAGAAGAAGATTGTACCCACGAAGCTCAAAGATCCTGGATCATTCACTCTACCTTGCTCCCTTGGACATATGTCGTTCGATAGGTGTCTATGTGACCTTGGCGCTTCAGTTAATCTGATGCCATTCTCTGTGGCTAAGAGGTTGGGTCTTACAAGGTTTAAGGGTTCCGACATCTCCCTCATCCTTGCATATAGATCAGTGAGACTTCCACATGGTATTTTAGAGGACTTACCTGTCAGGATCAGAGACGTGGAAGTGCCAACCGACTTTGTGGTTCTGGAGATGGATGAAGAACCAAAAGATCCTCTGATCTTAGGAAGACCATTCCTGGCGACTGCTGGAGCCATCATTGATGTCAGAAATGGCAAGATTGACCTCAATCTGGGCGACGACTTCACTATGAATTTTGACATCAAGGATACCTTGAAGAAGCCAACGATAAGAGGACAAGTCTTCTACATTGAAGAGATGGATAAATTGGCTGATGAGTTGTTGGAGGAATTAGCTGAGGAGGATCATCTCAAGATTGCTTTGACCAAGGGTGGAGAAGAAGGGTTCCTGCATGAGGAGACCACTTGTTACAAGAATCTGCTAGATTTCCACAGAGAAACGGATGGATAAGAGGAACTCGGGCAGCTATCTGACGCAGAGGAGGTACGTGCAGTTGAGACAGAAAGTTCAGAACGTGATATCTCCCACTCGACCGACGACAAGACCCGAATCGAGACACGGAATTCCTGCTCGTTCGATTCGCACCCCTCCCACTCGACCATGATCATTCCAGACTCCCATGCTGACGATTGGTCGGAACTGAAAGCTCCAAAAGTAGAACTCAAAACTCTCCNCTCTACCTTGCTCCCTTGGACATATGTCGTTCGATAGGTGTCTATGTGACCTTGGCGCTTCAGTTAATCTGATGCCATTCTCTGTGGCTAAGAGGTTGGGTCTTACAAGGTTTAAGGGTTCCGACATCTCCCTCATCCTTGCATNCTGATAGTACTTAGGTATCTCCAGTGCACTGTGTACCTAAGAAGGGAGGCATAACTGAGATAAAAAACGAAAAAAATGAGTTAATCCCAACTAGGACCATCACAGGACATAGGATGTGCATTGATTATAGGAAGTTGAATGCTATTTCTAGGAAAGATCATTTTCCTCTGTCTTTCATTGATCAAATGTTAGAGAGACTAGCTAGTCATCCTTATTACTGTTTCCTTGATGGGTATAGTGGATTCTTTCAAATCCCTATCCACCCAAATGATCAGGAAAAAACAACATTTACTTGTCCTTATGGCACTTTTGCCTACAGACGCATGCCATTTGCTTTGTGCAATACTCCTGCCACCTTTCAAAGGTGCATGACATCGATTTTCTCGGATTTGATTGAGGAGTCAGTGGAAGTGTTTATGGATGACTTTTCTGTATACGGTTCCACTTTCTCCTCCTGTTTGTTAAATCTGCGCAGGGTATTGACGTGTTGTGAGGAGACGAACCTGGTGTTGAACTGGGAAAAGTGCCACTTCATGGTTGAAGAAGGGATCGTTCTGGGACAAAAAATTTCTGAGAAAGGAATTAAAGTTGACAAAGCTAAGATTGAGGTCATGGTTCAGCTTCAACCGCCTAAGACAGTGAAGGACATCAAAAGTTTTTTGGGACATGCTGGGTTTTACAGAAGATTCATCAAGGGCTTCTCAAAAATTGCAAGACCACGAACAAGGTTGCTGTGCAAGGAGGTTGAGTTAGAATTCGATGCGGCATGTTTGGAAGCCTTCAGCAAGATCAAGGAGGCGTTGGTTTCAACACCCATAGTACAAGCTCCAAATTGGGATCACCCTTTTGAGATCATGTGTGATGCTTCAGACTTCGCAGTTAGAGCTGTTCTAGGACAGCTTATTGACAAGAAGCTTCATGTCATCTACTACGCAAGTCGCACCTTGGACAAGACTCAAGGAAGGTATGCTACCACAGAGAAGGAGCTCCTAGTAGTTGTGTTTGCATTCGAAAAATTCAGGAGTTACCTTGTGGGTTCGAAGGTCATAGTGTATACCGACCATGCTGCTTTGAGACACATCTATTCAAAGAAGGATACCAAGCCGAGACTGCTGAGATGGATTCTGCTACTTCAGGAGTTTGACATGGAGATAGTTGACAAGAAAGGCATAGAGAACGGAGTTGCAGATCACTTGTCAAGAATGAGGATTGAAGATGTTGTTCCAATTGATGACTCAATGCCTGAGGAACAACTTCTGGTCGCCCAGGTTTGTGAGCGAATGCATGACACAGGGGTTGAGAACCTCAAAATCAGATGCATGTCGATCACTTCTGAGACTGCACCATGGTATGCAGATGTCGTGAATTACAAGGTATGTGGAGAAGTTCCTGATGACATGGATCCCTACAGGAAGAAAAAGTTTTTCAGAGAGGTCAACCACTACTTCTGGGATGAACCCTATCTGTACAAGAGAGGTCCTGACGGTCTGTTCAGAAGATGCATAGCAGAAGGAGAAGTACAGGGAGTGCTTGAGCACTATCACGGCTCCACCTATGGAGGTCACTTTGCCACGTTCAAGACAGCTCAGAAAGTTCTTCAATCGGGTCTCTGGTGGCCAACCTTATTCAAGGACATTAATAGCTTCATCACCAAGTGTGATGCTTGTCAGAGGATGGGCAACACCACAAGGAGAAACGAGATGCCTCAGAATCCGATCGTGGAGTAGAGATATTTGATGTTTGGGGCATAGACTTCATGGGACCTTTCAACCCTCCATCAAATGGTAATGTCTATATTCTGGTGGCAGTTGATTATGTTTCTAAGTGGGTTGAAGCCATTGTCAGTCCTACCAATGATCACAAGGTTGTTCTGAAACTGTTCAAAAGTATAATTTTTCCAAGGTATGGGATACCCAGAGCAGTGATCAGTGACGGGGGAACTCACTTCATCAACAAGGTGTTTGAAAGCATGCTGAAGAAATACGGTGTCAAGCACAAGGTGTCTACTATGTATCACCCTCAGACCAGCGGATAGGTTGAAGTTTCGAACAAACAAATCAAGGGTATTCTGTCAAAGATTGTCGGGATTTCGAAGAAAGATTGGTCTGTCAAGCTGGACGAGACTCTCTGGGCGTACAAAACAGCATTCAAGACGCCAATAGGCAGAACACCATTCCAGTTGGTATATGGTAAAGCATGTCATCTCCCTGTGGAGGTTGAATAGAAGGCGCTTTGGGCTATCAAATTGCTGAACTTGGATATTAATACAGCTTAAGCTAAGAGAACTCTTGATCTACATGAGTTGGAAGAAATCTGACTTGATGCCTCTGAGAGCTCAAAGATTTACAAAGAAAGAACCAAGAATTTTCATGATAAGAAAATTGTTGTCAATGAGCTCAAGACTGGAGATCAGGTTTTGCTTTTCAACTCCAAACTTAAGTTTTTTCCTGGAAAGCTTAAGTCAAGGTGGTCTGGACCTTTTGATGTCAAGGAAGTTCTGCCATTCGGAGCCATCACTCTTCTGAACAAAGATGGTAGCGAGTACACTATAAATGGTCAGAGAGTCAAGAAATATTTAGCTGATCAAGTCCGACCAGAGGGGTTTTCTGTGCTCCTCTATGAACCCCAAAAGGCATAAAAAGATGAAAAGTCAAGCTACGGACTTTAAACAAGCTCATTTGAGAGGAAGTCCCAAAGCTATCACTGTAAATATTCTTTAGGATCTTTTTGTTTTTGATTTTTGTTTTTGGTTTTCTATGTGTTCAGGAGTCTACAGAAAGGAGTACGGACAACGAAAAAGGAAAAGTGATAGTGACAATCAAAGAGTGAGTTTGGAGTAAAGCTGAGCAAGATAAGGTTTACAGAAGAAATAGAGGATACAGAAAAATCAAAAGAAAGGGAGAGTCAGACAAAGTGTGTTGGTGTTACTCAGAACAAAAAAAAAATATATAGAGAAGGAATCTTTACAGTTCGCGACCCTACTTCCTTCTTCTTTTTCCACCACCCACGAAATCACCTTGTCCCCCCCCCCCTCTTTTCACAAACTCACTTGCCCATCATGTCACTCTCTCCCATCCCCTGCCCCCTCTCACCAAACATGTTATCCTTTTGTCCCATCAACCCACTACACCCTCACAACTCTCCTTCTATTTGGATATTCTCTCATCTCTCTTTTACTCTCACCCACCAACCATTACTCAATCACTCTCGTCACTCTCACTCTCCCTTTGCTCAATTTCACGAAGAAACCACCACCAACTCACACAGCTGTTCTCGCCGTCGCTGCACATCACACCCGACCAAATAAGCCTCCTCGCCGCTCGAGCTCTCACCCCTAAGCTCCACTCGACCAACGTCATCAAGCTTGACTCGATTCGACGAACGTACACATTCTCCCGTTGTCGCCGACCAGCCTCACTCCAGCGACTGACGAGTTCATCACACCTCCACTCGATCCGTCGTCGTCCTCCCCCACTCAGTCGAGCCGGCATCCGTTGAACTCAATCGAGCCATCTTCAACAACACCACTCAAACCGACCTTCCCAACCACTCAATCGAGCCGTTCTCACACCGCCAATCGAGCCATCGAAGCCTCCCTCAATCGACCCGTTCTCAAACCCTCAATCGAGCTATCTTCAACGCCCATCCTTTTGAACACAATCGAGCCACTCTCGATTCTCTCCTCCGCCAAACAAATCGAGTCGACCACCATCTTGTCATCCACTCGATCGGATAATCCTCTCCTTGCACTTTCAAGTTTTAAAACTTCATAATTGCTTTTGTCATTTGTGCACTAACATATTAACGCTTAACTTTGAGTTTATGATTTCTCAGCGAAGCAGAAAGAGTGCTGAGCTAATAGATGAAATGAGAGATGCCTATGGCTGTAAGGCAGGAGAACGCTCATCGTCTAAGTCTATGACGAAGTGTTTCTTAGCAATGAAAAACATGGTCAACGGAGTTGTTGGGGGTTCAGGCCAAGCAGCAGGGTCAAGCAGACCGGCCAATTCGCTCACAAAGAGCAAAAGTCGTGGAAAGATACCGGCACAAGCTTCTAACTCAAGAGAGGAAGGCAGTGATTACGAACAGGAGGAACCTGATTCGCGCTCAGAACAGGCTCCCAGGAAATCTGTAAGATGGAAATCTACCGAGACGAAGTTGACTCCCAAGGAGTATTATGAGCTGTTCCAACAGTGTGAATTTAGTGGAACAAGATATCCGCATCCTGAGACGATGGAGCTACTAGGGATTGAGGAGGATGTTCAGTACCTATTTAGGCGATGCCATTTGGAGCGACTCATGAACACCCCTAAGAATGGATACAAAGAGGAGACTATCCAGTTCCTCTCTACTTTAGAGATGCACTTATACGCGGATGAGCCAGACATGATGTCCGATGGAGGGCTAGGGTACATTACATTCCGCGTTCATGGGCAGTTCTACACCCTCACTTTCAGAACCATCGAAGAGATCTTTGGATTTCTCGGCGGAACGGGGACTACGCTGCAGTTCGATAGGCACGAATTATCAACACTCTGGGTGACGATTGGGAGCACGCTTACATTCACTTCGTCAAAAACGAAGGCGCTGAACCTGAGAAGCCCAATGTTGCGTTACTTCCAGAAGGCGGTGGCCAATGCATTCTATGCCAAGGAGATTAAGGGATACATCACGAATGGCGAGCTTGAAATGATTGATCTAGCGCTCAAGGGACTCTCATTCACGGCAATGGATGGCACCAAGCTGCAAGGTGACACGTCCAATACTTCCGTCTCGCTCTACCTAATCAATTACATGATGTCATACAAGACTTGGGTCTCGCGACTCAAAAGCAACCACTCTCTCGGAGTGATATATATGGGCGGCGTGGCCACATGGTTTCTTGAGGCAGCTGGTGTTCCATTACTATCTGAGCCACACCCACCACGCTGGATCGACGTGAATAACCTTAGATAGTTGCGCACTCTAGAGAGGGGTTTGAGGCAGGGACGATTGATTTACAAGTTTGTGCATCCGGAGGTCGGCACCTCGAGATTACTCCTGCCTTGCGTCGAACTGACTACTATCTTGAGGGGTGAACATGTAGAGTTCATACCTCCCACGGACACTCTCTACGAGTCTTGGGATGAGGTGCANCCCCTAAGAATGGATACAAAGAGGAGACTATCCAGTTCCTCTCTACTTTAGAGATGCACTTATACGCGGATGAGCCAGACATGATGTCCGATGGAGGGCTAGGGTACATTACATTCCGCGTTCATGGGCAGTTCTACACCCTCACTTTCAGAACCATCGAAGAGATCTTTGGATTTCTCGGCGGAACGGGGACTACGCTGCAGTTCGATAGGCACGAATTATCAACACTCTGGGTGACGATTGGGAGCACGCTTACATTCACTTCGTCAAAAACGAAGGCGCTGAACCTGAGAAGCCCAATGTTGCGTTACTTCCAGAAGGCGGTGGCCAATGCATTCTATGCCAAGGAGATTAAGGGATACATCACGAATGGCGAGCTTGAAATGATTGATCTAGCGCTCAAGGGACTCTCATTCACGGCAATGGATGGCACCAAGCTGCAAGGTGACACGTCCAATACTTCCGTCTCGCTCTACCTAATCAATTACATGATGTCATACAAGACTTGGGTCTCGCGACTCAAAAGCAACCACTCTCTCGGAGTGATATATATGGGCGGCGTGGCCACATGGTTTCTTGAGGCAGCTGGTGTTCCATTACTATCTGAGCCACACCCACCACGCTGGATCGACGTGAATAACCTTAGATAGTTGCGCACTCTAGAGAGGGGTTTGAGGCAGGGACGATTGATTTACAAGTTTGTGCATCCGGAGGTCGGCACCTCGAGATTACTCCTGCCTTGCGTCGAACTGACTACTATCTTGAGGGGTGAACATGTAGAGTTCATACCTCCCACGGACACTCTCTACGAGTCTTGGGATGAGGTGCAGCGGGTAGAGATTGCAGAAGCAGGAGCAGACCCGATGGAGGAGGACGAAGTTGAGTACCGCCCAGAGCAGTTTCACTTTGAAAAGTACTCAGACTCGAGAATGGCTAAGGGGGAAGGCCAGAGACAAGGCGTTCAGCAGCTTCACCAAGACAATGACGAACTTCATGCGTAAGTTTAGCTGCTCGACTTCCACTACTGTCGTCCCTAGATCTATCCCCGAGGACACTAGACCCATGCCGGGACGCGCCTCCGTGACACTCGAGCCAACTCGTCAGAGAACACTCTCTCTGGTTCCCTCCCCAGCACGTCAATCTTCGTATGTGCCTCGGGAGCATCAACCCTCACCCGCTCCTTCACGCCACTTGCACACAAGTCTAGGGAGGGACAGAGACGCGGTTCGCATGGTTCCAAAGCCTCTTCAAGTCGTCGATCAGCGCGTCGTTCCGCAGCTCAAGGTGAGAAAGAGGTTGAGCAGCAGGTCGAACATCAAGGCGATTATCCGCCTACCGAGGTAGTTGTGCTAGAATCGGACCATGGAGAGTCCAGAGTCGATGACATGCAGTGTGACGAGCAGCCGAACATGTATCAGAACACGCAAGCGGTTGAACAGCAACTCGACCAACCAGCTGCGGTCACTCCCGTGGATCCCGAACACGGTGAAGGACCAGAATCAGGCACCAACTCCTTGGGCGAGCTCCGACTCCTTCTTCTACTACTGAGGTACTCCTACCTTCCCTTATATATACAATTTCATTCCTGCATTGTTCTGTTGTGCTTCTTAAATCCTCCTGAAAAATTTTCTTATACAGGAGACTGTGTAATTTAAGTTTGGGGGAGGGTTTGAGATGATGTATCTGATGTTGTTTTTTTTGTGATTCTTATTTCAATTTTTTGCATCATATCATGATTGAATTTGCATCCATCTATTTCCATAGAAAAACCAAAAAAATTTGAAAATGAAAAAAAAAAAAAAAAATCGACAATTTCCACAAAAACTGAGTGTTAATGTAATTTGCACTTGCATATTAGGATTGAGTCTAGGTTTATTCATATAGGGTTGTTGCATTTAGCATATGGGTTGATGATGATTGTAAGATTGAGTCTAGGTTAGCATGTTGGATTCAATAGGATAGGATCAAGGCCCTTGTTATTAGTTCTTTGATGCTTGTTGATTGAACTTGAAATTGTAAGATTGAAGCATGTTTTGAATTGATATCATTCCCTATCTACCTGAACTTAATCTTGACTTGCAATTATCTTGTTATGCATTGAAATTGAACTCATGGATACCACATACATACTTGGATTATCTTTCTCCTTTTTACCACCCTTGTTAATCCAAGTAGCTGATTCCCATCTTTGGAACAGTTCCCCGCAACATTAACCAACCCTTCTTTCAAGCCAATTGTATTCTTGAGTGTCAGGCCTTTTTCTGAGTTGAGCTTGTTAGAAAGTGTTAGGTTCTAACCAACAAGAGTAGGATCCTGTGTAGTTCTAGTTCGCGTTATCCACACTAGTAGGACTAGGTGAGAACTCGATTTTGGGCATTGGGTATGGATTTGTGCAGAAAAGTAAAGGGTAGAAAGTCTTAAGGAGGGAGATGTGTTTTCAAAGTTTACAAGTCTAGTAAAGGATATGGGTTGAGCAAAGTAAGAAGAGTTACTGGTTATGGGCATAAAATGAAAAGATTAGACAAAGAAAAGAAAGTAAAATGTTTAAGATGTCTAGAGTCCTTAGAAGAAAAGAAAAAAAAAAGAACCTCACTGATAATAAAGATTTCCCAATCCGCTAGAAAGATAAGAAGTGAACTCCTCCTAAGACCAAATCTAAAGAATGAAAGAATGGGTTTGAGATGAAGTTTCTGATGAAGGGTAGAAATAGGACCAACTTCGGTTTGGAATGTTCTTTGGGTAGACAGGGCGCTGCTCTTGTATGTATCAGTTGGTTTCAACCTTTAGCCTTCTCTTAAGCTCAACTCCTTTTCGTGAGACAACCTTGCTCTGTATTGATAATATCACTTGAGAAGGAGACCATCTATGTCTCTGACCTTTTACCCTAGCCAAATGAATTCAATGGCATTGCTTAGCTTGATTCACGGTTCTCTGTTAATGGATGTTAAAGGGAATGATTGATAGGATTGCATGTGTAGATTAAAGAAATAAAGTTCCTTCACCATGCATCATAGTACTAAAACAAGGACCTTGATTCTAACTACTCTGTTCAGCATGTTTTAGGTTCTGAGACCCCATCTTCGCACCTCTCTTCCATACTTTGTTCTTGATTGTTTGGTTGAGGGCAAGCAAAGAATAAGTTTGGGGGAGTATCTTCCATGGCAGTTCTTTATATTACGGTTTGGTAGTGAGGAAGAGTATTTGGCTGCTTTGACAGGAGGACCCTGGAGGATCTTTGGAAGTTACTTATTGGTCTAGGCATGGTCTCTAGAGTTTGATTCGTTGAGGGATGAGATTGATACGACACCAGTGTGGGTAAGGGTGGCGAATATTCCGTTGAACTTTTACCATAAGCAAATTCTAGTGGTGATTGCTAGGGGTTTGGGGAATCCAGTAAAAGTCGATCTACAAACGATGAATTTTTATCGAGCAAGGTTTGCGAGAATTTGTGTGGATGTTAATCTCAAAAGACCATTGAAGGGCCCATTGATGATTAACGGAGAAAGATACTTTGTAGCTTATGAGGGATTGAATACAATTTGCTCGGGATGTGGAATGTATGGACATCTAGTTCATTCATGTCCTATGAAGGTGCAAGAACGACAAGTTGTTTCTGTCCCTGTGGGAACGAGTAAGGACGCTCCAAATAGGGTGGAACGTTCGGATGACGTCTTTGTCCAAGTGAGGCAGAAAAACAGAAAGCCGGAGTATCGACCGAAGGGGGGTCAGTTGATGGTGGCCAGTGGCGGTGTAGGAAAGGAAAAGTCTCTTCGGGAATTATGGAACGGAAGTAATGAGGAAAATATTGCGCTGTCGAATATTTTTGGAAGGATAGCGGTGGATTTGGCAAGACCTGAAAGAAGGGAAGTGATATCTCTGATTGGACCAAATAAGGAAAATATGAATGTTTCGAATCAAATATCCCGAGGAGGTAGTGGCGTGGACGCTAAGGTAGTGGTTTTTAGGGCTGCAGTGGAGAAAAGTGTTAATGGGCCTGGCGATGTACTTAAGAAGGGGAAAAATTTTAAGAGGCCTGAGAAGGGTGTCTCTAAGCCCAATAGTACTAGATCGAATAAGCTCGTGAAAGGCTTAATTTTCGGTCCAACAAAGGGGGAAACTGAAATGACTGTTAATGGCGAGAGGTTACGCATCGAGAAGGCAGCGATGGGGAGACGTGGGGGTGTCGTGGTTACCGGAGATGCAGAGGGACCGGCAGTGAATGGGGGAGATTGTGTGCAAACTGAATCGTTAATGGAGGTTCACTCTGGTAACCTACTAGCTGTTATTCCCAGCGATGTTGCTTTGGCGGAGGGTCGGCTGTCGTCGGAGGAGTCGACGGGTCTCCAAGCTCAATAAGGTTTTGCCTCGGCTTTTCTAGTTGTGATTTGCTTTGTAATGATTAATTTGTTATTGTGTAATTGCCGGAAGGCAAATAAACCTAACTACATGAGGTCAATCCGTTATCTCTTGAAGAAATTCCATACAAATGTTTTAGCTATTTTTGAGACTCATGCTGGGGGTGAGCGTGCAGGACGTATCTGTCGGGGGCTAGGTTTCGAAAATATGTTTCGTATTGATGCGGTTGGCCAGAGTGGAGGGCTCTGGTTGTTATGGCGTTCGGGTATAGGAGATGTTACTATTATGGACTCTTCTGCTCAGTTTATTCATGCGAAGATAGTAAATGGGACAGAGTTGTTGAACCTGATTGTAGTTTATGCCGCACCAATTGTGAGTCAGAGAAGTGGTTTGTGGGATAGACTACGCGAGGTGGTGAGTCAAGTTGTTGGACCTATGGTGATTGGTGGGGATTTTAATACGATAGTACGACTTGATGAAAGGATTGGGGGGAACTGACTCTTATCACCGGACTCATTAGCTTTTGGGACTGGATTAATGAGCTATCTCTGATTGATATGGGATTTTGGGGGAATAAGTATACTTGGAAGAGAGGTAAAGTTGAGTATTTCTTTGTGGCAAAGCGGCTATACATGGTACTCTACTGTGCTCATGCTCGCTTGAAATGGCAGGAGGCGGTTTTAACACATCTTCCATTTCGAGAGTCTGATCATGCTCTAGTCTATGTGCAACTTATACCGGATGTTGCCCCAAATTACCATAGGAGACCATTCCGGTTTGAAGCTGCTTGGTTGCAGCATCCAGGTTTTAAAGATTTATTGGAAGCTTCTTGGAATCGTGATCTTAGTACACGTGATGCTTTGAAACAGCTAAGCCAGAGGTTGGAGAAGTGGAACCGTGAGATTTTTGGGGATATTAGTAAGCGTAAAGAGAAGTTAGCAAGGGAGTTGGAGCAAGTGCAAATTAGGATTGACCAAAATCAATCTGATGAGTTGCTGATGCGAGAGGATGTCTGGTTGAAGGAATTTGATACGGTGTTGGAGCAAGAGGAGACACTTTGGTTTCAAAAATCAGGGGAGAGATGGATTGTTCATGGTGATCGCAACACGAGGTTTTTTCATACGTCTACGATTATACGGAGGAGCAGAAATCGAATTGACATGCTTAAGGATGATTCCGGTTGCTGGATTTCTAAGGGTGAGGATCTTGAGAAGCTTGTTGTTGATTATTTTAGTAAGTTGTACTCTTTGGATGATGTGAACTTGGATGGGACCAGTTACCAAGAGAAGGGTTTACCTGTCTGACCATGGCGGAGAGGGGCTACTTAAATAAGTCCTTTTCAGCGGTAGAGGTGGAGAAGGCAGTCCGTAGTATGGGGGGTTTTAAAGCTCCTGGGCTGGATGACTTTCAACCTATATTCTATCAACAGAGTTGGGATGTAGTAGGTGAGTCAGTTTTGCGGTTTGTGTTGGAGTTTTTTCGGACAGAGTCTCTCCCTCCGGAAACAAATGATGCTCTTGTGGTACTTGTTCCTAAGTTGGCGACACCGGAGAGGATTACGCAGTTCAGACCCATCAGTTTATGTAATGTGCTGTTCAAAATCATAACCAAAACGATGGTGGACAGATTGAAGGGAGTTATTTCAAAGCTCATTGGTCCTGCACAATCGAGTTTTATTCCGGGACATTTGAGCACAGATAACATTGTGGTGGTGCAAGACGATGTACATTCAATACGTCGTAAGAAAGGGAAGAAGGGTTGGATGTTCTTAAAACTCGATTTGGAAAAGGCGTATGATCGAATTAGATGGGACTTTTTGGAGGATACGCTAAAGGCTTGTGGTCTCTCGGCTGAGTGGGTGGCTTGGATTATGAGATGTGTAACAGGTCCTTCTATGCGATTGTTATGGAATGGTGAGCAGACAAAGCCGTTTAAACCATCTAGAGGACTCAAACAAGGTGATCCCTTATCTCCGTACTTATTTGTACTTTGCATGGAGAGGTTATGTCACTTGATTGAGGAGGAAGTGGAAAGAAAGCATGGAAACCGATAAGTTTATCTGTTGGAGGACCTAAACTATCACATATTTGCTTTGCTGATGATTTAATATTGTTTTCTGAAGCATCTGTTGCGCAAGTTCGAGTGGTGAGAAAAGTGTTAGAGAGGTTCTGTTAGGCATCTGGTCAAAAAGTTAGTTTGGAGAAATCCACAATCTACTTTTCTAAGAATGTCTCTCGTGAGTTGGGTGCCTAGATTAGCATTGAAAGTGGTATCAAGTCAAATAAAGAGTTTGGGAAAATATTTGGGAATGCCAATTCTGTAAAAAAGAATAAATAAAGACATGTTTGGTGAGGTGCTTGCGAAGGTTTCATCTCGTTTGTCTGGTTGGAAAGGGAAGACGTTAAGCTTTGCGGGACAACTTACCTTGACAAAGGAGTTGTTGTTACCTACACACACGATGAACATTATTAAGTTACCTATATCTACGCTGGATAGACTGGATAAGCTGTCTCGTGAGTTTCTATGGGGCTCTACATCTGATTAGAAGAAGATTCACTTAGTCTCGTGGAACCAGGTTTGCAGACCTAAACCAGAAGGGGGTCTAGGGATTCGATCCGCGGCTGATATGAACAAAGCTATGGTTGCTAAAGTAGGATGGAGGCTGCTGCATGATCATACTAGTTTATGGGCTCGGGTGGTGCGAGCTAAATATAAAGCTGGGAGTTTACACAATTCTCGCTGGATGCAGGCTAAGAGTTATTGGTCCTCAACTTGGAGGAGTGTGGGGGTAGGGTTGAGAGAAGTGGTCACTAAATGGTTGAGTTGGGTCATTGGTGATGGTAGACAAATAAAATTTTGGACGGACCGCTGGTTGACAAGTAGACCGTTAATCGAACTGGCTAGCAGACCTCTCCCTCCTGACTATGCTATGCTTACAGTCTAGGATCTTTGGCAGGAGGGGAGAGGGTGGATGTTGTCTCAAGTTCTACCTTATGTCTCAGAGAATCAGCGATTAGAGTTAGCAGCGGTGGTGGTGGATAATGTGACAGGCGCAAGAGATCGCTAGCATGGGGGGAGACATCAGATGGTCGGTTCACGGTCAAGACAGCTTATGATTTGTTGACGCGAGAGGTATGTCGAGGGAAGAACATGAGTCTGTTTTATGATAGGGTGTGGAGTATAGGGTTCCAGAGAGAGTGAGAGTTTTTATTTGGCTAGTGTCATGCCAAGTAATTATGGCTAATGCAAAAAGGTTGCGTCATCATTTGAGTGACTCGGCGGTGTGTCAGGTTTGTAAAGGGGGTATGGAGACTGTGCTACATGTCTTACATGATTGTCCGGCCATGGCATGCTTATTTTGTTCTCAGTCGTTGTTGGAGTGGTTGTATAGTAATCTAGGAGGGGGGACTGATTCTGAAAAACATGCTTGGTCTACTTTGTTTTCTATAGCAGTTTGGTGGGCTTGGAAATGGAGGTGTGGTAATGTGTTTGCGGAGAACTGTTTATGTCGAGATAGAGTTAAATTCATTAAGGATGCAGCAAGGGAGATAACGGAGGTGAATGGGGTGAGAAAGGATTCGGGACCGGCTAAAGGAGAGCGGCTTATACGTTGGTTTCTTCCGCAACATGGGTGGTATAAATTAAACACGGATGGTGCTTCACATGGTAATCCTGGGTTAGCAACTGCAGGAGGAGTACTGAGAAATGCAGATGGGGGTTGGTGTGGAGGGTTTGCTTTTAATATTGGCAGATGTTCGGCAATGCAGGCAGAACTTTGGGGTGTCTACTATGGTTTGTTCATTGCGTGGGAGAGGCGAGTTGTGAGGGTGGTACTGGAGGTTGACTCTGAGGTGGTGGTTGGTTTTCTTACGACAGGGATTGGGGAAACTCATCATTTGTCCTTCCTGGTACGTCTGTGTCATGATTTCTTCACAAAGGATGGATAGTCCAGGTGTCACATATGTATAAGGAGGCTAATTGTCTTGCAGACGGTTTAGCGAACTATACGTTCACGTTACCATTAGGTTTTCATTCTTTTACGCAAGCTCCGTCGTGTGTTAAAACATTGATGCGAGATGATATTTCGGGACTTGCGTGTCCTAGAATTATAAGGTTGTAATTTTTATTTTTTCAAGTCTTAATAAAATCAGCTCGGAGGTTCTAACTCCCGGTTTATTCACCAAAAAAAAAAGTTAAGTGAAGAGATTACTTGAGAATCGAATTTGGATTCTTTGACCAATCTATTCACATTTATGAATCTCGACTGTCTTTTATACTTTTGCGTGTTTTCCTTTTTCTTTGAACATACATCTTTCAAACTATTGGTATATATGAATTATTCTTAAAAAAACTATTGGTATATATGAATTGTTCTTAAAAAAGATTGGGACTGTTTAACTATGACTTCTAAGTTAACTATGACTCAGTTTTTGGGTCTGTCTCTTTACTGTATTTGCTGCCAACTAAATGTTGGGTACTTGATTGATCTTAATTATTGTTTTGGGGGCTAATCTGTTATCTATGAAAAAGACTGGACTAACTCTTCAAAAGCAGTCTAAAGCAGTGGGTGTGATACCTAATTACATATCATTCATAATGTTACAAATATGTAATTGTATCTTGTTTGGCATAGAACGTTAGCCCTGGTCCTCTCCAAAATGAGAAATATATATATATATATATATATATATATATATTTGTTAGAAAATTTTAGAATTAATAAAGAAATACATTTATCAAAATACCATATTTTATTTATACATACCGATCCAAATGATAAATCGGTAAGAACAATACTTAGGTTCACTCCTACTGGTGAACCTCTTCGTTCACTCCCTTATAAAATAAAGAAATAAAATCTTTATACGCTATTATAAAAATAAAAACTTAAACTGCTCTATTAAAAACCCAGACCGATATATAATTTCATTCTAATTGTAAAATCTAAATTTTAATCATCTCATTTGTATATCCAAACCGACATATAATTTCGTTTTAATTATAAAATATAAACCCTAACTATCTCATTTGTAAACCCAAACCGATATATTATTTCGTTCTAATTGTAAAATCTAAATCCTAACTATCTCATTTGTAAACCCAAACCGATATATTATTTCGTTCTAATTGTAAAATCTAAATCCTAACTATCTCATTTGTAAACCCAAACCGACATATAATTTTGTTTTAATTGTAAAATATAAACCCTAACCAGTTAACTTGTAAATCCAAACTGACATATAATTTTGTTTTAATTGTAAAATCTAAACTCTAATCACCTTATTTGTAAACCAAACCGACACATAATTTTGTTCTAATTTTGAAAATCTAAACCAAACCAAAATTTAACTGTTTTTAATTAAAAGTATACAGAATTTATTTTATTTATTTGTTTCGCCTTTTAGTTTAATTTTGAGTTATTTTTTAAACGAAATATTAGATGGAAGATTCTGATTGGTCGAGAGTAGAGGAGGTGAACAAAAAGGTTAGGGGTGAACCTAAGTAGTTTTCAATCGGTTATGGAGGAATTTGGCTGAATTACTGAACTTTCTTCAATTCTTTATAATTTTTGGTTGAATCTAACTAAATTTTTACATATCTAAATAGTTAGCGGTTGAATCTGGAGAGCCTTTTTTGTAGTTGTGATTTTTAACAGAAACTAATGAAATAATTAAGTCTTAAACTGAAAATATGGACAAAATATGTAGATATAATAATAGAATAAGTAAAAATTATCTAAATACAAATAAATCGAATTCTATTATGTAATTGTGTAGTATACTAGTAAATCGACACTACATTTATTTTACAACTGAATGCTAATCCTACTATATTAATTGAGAAGTACAAATATGAAACTAACCTTCAAATGTGTAAATAATTACATTCAATTGCCATTAAAAAATTTTAGTTAAGCTTAATTAATTAATTTAAATAAATAAAATTAATTAAAAATAAAAACACTCACAGATCAAATATTAAAAAATATAAAAAAATAAAAATAAAAATATTTTCTCTCTCTAATAAATATTATGGCCGAAATTAGTAAATATTTTTTTAAAAAAAATATAAACCAATTAGAATTTTAAAAACTAAGATTTTATATGCAAGTATACAATATAATTATTTTTAATAACTAAATTCGAAGATTTTGTTAAGAGTACATATTATGATTCTCCTATCATCTTTATTTTATTTTATCTACAAATTCTTTGGAATTTTCATATAATACTTATGATTAATAAAATGCAGAATTTTTTCTGCATATGTTGTGATTAGAAATTTTTTAAAACGAAGATATATTACCCAATCTATGAAAATGTGTATTTTAATTTCCACATTGGCTAGTTGGTAAAACTAAATTTAAATAGATGATGAATTAATAATTTTTATTTGCTCACAACTATAATATTAAAATTACTATTTTATATTTCACAAAATAATGATGCAAATACAACGAACAAACAATAAAAATGAAATAATTTGTCAAAAATAAAATACTATAACATTCTAAAATAATTAGTATTCAAATAGACTAATAGATTTACAGAATAATTAAAAATAAATATTTCCCAAACAAAATAGTTTTTTAAAAAAATATAACAATAACTTTTATTATTATATTATAAATTTTCTTAAAAATGTTGATCCGTGCTTTAAGCACGGGATATCTCCTATTATAAATTAATATATTGGTACACAAAACTGAGTTATTTTCCATTTTTTAACTATTACAAAAAACTAAATAATTAATGAAATCTTTGTCAAAGTATTATTGAAAAAAATAATTTTGAAACATGATAATATAATATAAGATTATTTAATTGCTTTTTATTAGTTTATGAGATATTTTGAGAAATACTGTTTTCAATATTGCCCCTTTTATTTAGCCATTATTAATTCTGAAAAAAATATAAAATTTTATAAGGTTTATAAGATACTTCTGTATAGTAACTAATCTCCATATCATCCATCTATTTTAACTTTCTTTAAAGTATGATAGTAACGGAGACTCATCCCAAAATATTTATAAAGTTTTATAACTTTTAAAGGTTTTACAAGGTTTGAAGGGGGTTTTAAAATATTTTAAAAATGCTGATAAAAATATTTATAGAGTACATATAAAATTTAATACACATATAAAAATAGTTTGTGTATATTTCATAAAAATATCATATTTTTAGTGGCATTTTTAATAAAGTTTTAGAAATAGGAGAAGTTTGTAAAGTGGTATTGGAAAAGGGATATTTTACAAATTGTCCCTTACTGTAAACAATGATATGGTAATTAAGAACATTATATTTTTTTGATATTTTAAATAATATTATTAGCATATGTTTTTTTTTTGAAATTTGATAAATTTGTTAAAAAATATCTTTAAATTAATTAAAATAATCCAAATATGAGGTGTAACTTTTTTATATAGAAAATATTTTCACTCAAAGAAACCTAATTAACACTAACGTTACTTGATATCTAGCGGTTATCACTACAAAAAGGTTATTTTGTAACATTTATTATTATTAATAACAATAATAATTAATGCAGCCGAATGACCCGCTTTCTCAACCTACCTAGAAGAGATCCAAAACGATAAGAGGAGTTTTCAGGATTTTTTATTAATTTTAGTTTCTCGTCAAGCTAATACTAAAGCGGATAATTTGGCTCGTAAAGTACGGGCCGAACCGCTTTGAGTTTATTTGTAAACGATGTTCATTCGCATTGGCTGTTTTAAGCTAATCAATTAAAGTTGTTGACAAATAAAAACAATAATAATTAACGATGATATTTTATTTTGCATATTATTCAGAATTGTAATAAAAGAAAATATGTTGTTAATATTTGTATCATCGGAAATCACAACTTGTTAATGATGATATTTTATTTTGCATATCATTCTGAATTGTAATAAAAAGAAATATGTTGTTAAATATTTGTATCATCATTGTATCATAGGTTATTCTGTAAAATTTTAATTAGGGTAAGTACAAGTAGCATATACAGTAAAACTTTTATAAAGTAATAATATTGGGACCATTACATTTTATTAATTTATAAAGTAATAATAGTTATTTTATATTGTAAATTGATAATTATTACTCCCTCTGTTTTTTATTAGTTGTCGTTTAAGGTTGTTTCACATAGATTAAGAAAACTATTAATTTTTTTGTTTTATATCTTTTAAATATAAATTTTCTAATTTTTTGATTGGTTAAAACATTAAAACAGTCGGATAAAATTGGAATATTTATCAAACATTTGCATTGGAAATCTAAAACGACAAGTATTAGGACACAAAATTTTAACTCTAGAACGACAATTAATAAAAAAACGGAAGGAGTAGTTTGTAGATATATATTTTAATTATTAAAAATTTAAAAAATTATGAATTGAGATAATCTTACCAATATAAAATTAGACTTTCGGATGTTATCAATTTTATGGATACTGGACAAGAAGAGTATTCCGTTCCTAAAAAAACAGGTACATCTAGGTTATATACGTAAAATAAATGAAATTGAAACCGAATCCAAATTTAATTTAACAATTGGAAATGTTTGGATTAGTTTACAATAATATATACGTAAATATTAACGTCACCTAACTAAATATTAGTTTAGAATAATATTAACGTCACCTAACTAAATCATATATTTCTTATAGATAGAGGTTTACGTGAATCTTTTTTCCAATTTTTTAAAAAATTACGCAAATATAACTCCACACATACGTGATGGTCCAAACCTAGTTCAACTATAGTGGAGAGATATCATGTTTTTCTTCAACCTTCGGACGAGCTTCGGATCATCGACTTCCTCATGATTTTGGCTCCGGTGGGTTTTTACAGAGTCTCGATACAAATCCATTTCTGAAGAATCAGTGTTACAGCAAAAGCGGTGATGCTCTGGATTTGAGTAGAAAGTTTAACAAAATGGGTATCTCTTGTGACATGAGCATTTGGACCAAACCTGAAGGAAATAGGGTTTTTCGAGCTCCAGCCGCCATGGAAGTTTACAAAAAACTTGGACCTTTTTCTTCAAAGGATAGTCTGGTTGGGAACGATGAGTTCAAGGGTTCGTTGATGGCTGAAGGAAATAGGTTTTATGACTTTATCAAACCATATCCGCCATGGAAGGTTCTGGAGCTTCTTATCCAGAAGAGAGTACTCAGATGAGAAGGTATTTGAAGGAAGATGAGCCTAAGATCAATGGCGGTTTGCCTCTGAATCTCGTCTCCATGGTTAACAGTTACGGATCTGTGAACTTGATGGCCAAAGATCAGATTGTTTGTCGAGTTTTGCAGAAACTGGTCGAAGAAGGAACGTTTCATGAAGCTACTAAGGTTATATTCCATGAGATCATTGACCATGTCGTTGAACTCTCCATGGATCCTTTTGGGAATTGCATCGTCCAGAAGCTGTTAGATGTGTCTGATGAGGAACAGAGAACGTTAAAACCAAGGGAGCTTATCAGCATCTGCCTTGACACTTATGGGTAAGCTTCTCTTTCTACCAACTTTGGTAAATTTGAAAACCATTGATTCATTAATTTAGTCAACAAGTCCACGAGTTCAATATAGAGATGGAGATATTTCATCTTTTGAGGATTAAGATGAAAATCTTTTTTGTTTATGGAAATATTTGAAATCTCTGCACATCAATAAAAGAATGAATTTGATTTGTACTTTTTGGACAAACCAAATTTGCAAAATTCAGGACTACAAGAAATAAAGCTGAGAGCTTTAGGGTAAAAATCCACTGGTTAATGCGTTTTTGAATTCTACCTTCTGGCTAATTTGTTTATGAATCAAAACAGGACAAGGGTTGTACAAAAGATGATTGAAACCGTGAAAACTAAACAGCAGATTGCATTGGTGAAGTCAGGTCTTAGACCGGGCTTTCTTGCTCTTGTTAAAGATCTGAATGGGAATCATGTGATACAGAGTTGCTTGGAGTTCCTTGGTCCTAATGACAACAAGGTTTACTTTAATCACCATCTTTTTGTTTCCTACTTAAGCTTTGATTAATGATGTGAACTTTGGTGTCAGTTTTTGTGTTAGAAGCTGTTACTAACTATGCTGAGATTGCTGGCACATATCTTAATTTCTTTATTTTGTTTCTTACTTAAGCCCTGATGAATGTTGTGAAATCTGGTGTCAGTTTGTGTTTGAAGCAGCTACAAAGTACTGTGCTGAGATTGCAGTTCATCGCCACGGATGCTGTGTGCTTCAATGCTGCCTTATAAACTCTGTTGGACCGCAACATGAGAGACTCGTCGCTGAGATATCAAGAAACGCACTTCACCTTTCACAGGATCCTTTCGGGTTAAATTCATATCTAGACTGTATACTCAAAAAAAGTTTCTTAATGTTAAAGTTTGTATAGTTTGAAAAACTCTCTTTATGGTTTGTGGAAATGGACAGGAACTATGTGGTGCAGTGCCTAATAGAGCAAGAAGTTTCTGCAGTGAAGTTGCTGGTTCAGTTTAGACTGCATTACGCCGAGCTAGCGACTCAGAAGTTTAGTTGCTATGTGATTGAGAAGTGTCTAAGTATGTATCCAGAGAGTCGGGCTGAGATCGTCCGCGAGCTCCTCTATGTTCCAAACTTTGAATATCTTCTGCAAGATCCTTATGCGAATTATGTGATCCAAACAGCTCTTTCTGTAACCAAGGTAAAATCATACATATTTTATACAACCAAAAGCTTCCAAAAACAGAAATTCACATGGGTTTGGGGGTTGGTTGAAACAGGGAGCTGTTCGAGCTAGATTGGTGGAGAAGGTTGATAGGTTTGGGAAACTACAGTCGAATCCTTATTGCAAGAAGATATTCTCCAAGAGCATCTTCAAGATGTGACTTTGATTAGTACCCAAAAAAAAAAAAACGGTTGGTATTTTGTATTTCAAGACCGGATAGGGCTTTAGAAAGAGACAATCCCTTAATGTTTTTGTTGTCGGTCTCTTCTTCCGAAGTGATTAACCTGCTAACCTGTGTTTTAGGCCATTACTCTTTCATATAGTAGATATATAGGAGATTTTCTCTCTCTTTCTCTCTTTTTGCATTATTTGGAACTCAAAACAGACAACCAAAATAATAAACAAGGTTTTGGAATAACAAAACTAAACAATGTGAAATTCATAAAAAACAAATATGGGTGACCACTTTAATATGAGGTCAAATCAGTTTTTAGTTGAAAGGAATTAAACATAGAAACGTTAAGCCTGATCAAGAACATGAATCGTGGTTCTTGAGGTCGACCCAGGGGAACCGTACTGTGCAGGAGCTGGCCGCGGAGTTAAGTCGGTTTGTGGTGTATGCAGGTCGGTCGTTGGAGCCAGAGTCGGCTCAGGTGCGGATATTCTTGTTAGCTTTTCGCGATGACCTGAGGGCTCGATGCAAGTGGAGAGTTACGTTACGAGAGTCAAGCTGGTGGAGACTGTAGTAGGGATAGATGATGACTTGAGAGCACAAGCGGTGGTGGTCAGTCCTTCTGTGCAAACAAAGCGGACTCAATCTCATCTGTTCTTAGCAAGAGTGGAAAACTTGCGCAGGAGCAGAAGTGAAAGTTTGATACCATGCAGAGGACGGGTACAAGTGCGGGATGTTTCGGGTGTGGTAGCTTGGAGCACAGAGTGGCGAGTTATCCGTAGAGGGGCAACCAGCCAGTGTTGTTGACGAGGGTGTGTTACCACTGCATAGAGGCGGGACATCTCAGATCAGCGAGTCCATAGCTGTATCCGATGACTGTGGCGGTGATGCAACTAGGAGTGTAGCAGGATTGATAGACGGTGTTGCCATTACCAACGGCACCGTGTGTGTACTATACCGTAGAGACGGGAGGAACCAGTGCCAACGCGATCACAAGTATAATTTCTAACTTAACTTTGTGGTTTATGTCATTTTGGGACATTATGGTTGCATGTGATGAACGCTAGGGTTCTTAGTAGATAAAGTTTGTGTAGGGACCTTATTGGTGGGAGGACTTTTGTCCCACGTATTGTTTGATTCTGGTGCAACTCATTATTTCATTACTCTGAAATATGCTGAGAGCAACAACATTTATGGAGATCCTAGAAAGTGGTTCATGGCCGTTAAGGTTGCTAGGGCCGTGTTGATCTAGGTCCATGGACGGGCGCGAGGTGAGGATATTCAGGTGGTTGAGGATTCGATGCCTGCAGATCTGGTTATCAGCCAGTAGAGTTGTATGATGTTATACTGAGCATGGATTGGTTGCATTGGTACAAAGTACATTTGGATTATCCTTCGGGTAGAGTTGCATTTGAGCGGTACAGAGGGAAGCATTTGGTTTATCGGGGAATGTGGCCGACTTCAGAGAGTATGCTTAACTCAGCTGTGCAGGCAGAGAAAATGATCAGGAAGGGTCATCAGGTGTACCTGGCTACTATTTCTATGTCAGAGTCTACAGGGCAGGTTGTTGTTAGTGAGATTCCTGGTTTGGGAGTTTGAGGACATATTTTAGTTGTTGCAGGGGTTACCACCATCTCGGTCTGATCCCTTCAAGATTGATTTGGAACCAGGGATGACACCTTTTTCTAAGTCCCCCTACAGGATGGCTCCAGTAGAGATGGTGGAGCTGAAGAAGCAGTTGGAGGATTCGTTGGGCAAGGAATTCATTCGTCCTAGCACTTCACCGTGGGGAGCGCCGGTGTTGTTTGTTAAGAAGAAGGACGACATTTTCCGCTTATGAATAGATTATCGGGATCTAAAACGGGTCACTGTAAAGAACAAGTATCTTCTTCTGCGAATTGATGAGTTGTTGGATCAGTTAAGGGGTTGCTATTTGGTTCTCCAAGATTGATTTTGCATCAGGTTACCATCAGATTCTGAAAGACAACATGGACGTCAGTAGAACAGCTTTCTGGACAAGATATGGGCACTGCGAGTTCGTGGTGATGCCCTTTGGTTTGACTAATGCGCTAACTGTGTTTATGAGGTTGATGAACAGTGTGTTCCAGGAGTTTTTGGATGAGTTTTTCAACTTCATCAACGACATTCTGGTGTATTCCAAGAGTCTTGAGGAACATGAGATTCATTCGAGGGCAATTCTGAGGCAGCTGCAGGAGAAGAAGCTGTTCGCTAAGCTGAGCAAGTGTACTTTCTGCTAGAGGGAGATGGGTTTTCTAGGTCGCGTTGTTTTTGCAGAGGGAGTTTCTGTTTTCCCGAAAAGATTGAGGCTATTAGAGATTGGCCTACACCGAGTAATGCCACAGAGATCATGAGTTTTATTGGATTGGCAAGATTAAACATAAAGTTTGTGAGGGGTTTGGCGAGTATGGAGCAGCCGATGACTAAGCTAACGGGGATGCATGTTCCTTTTATGTGGTCACCGGAGTGTATGGCAGCTTTTGCAAGCCTAAAGCAGATGTTGACGAGTACACTAGTATTGGCATTGTCGAAGCAAGATAAGTTGTATATAGTGTATACAAATGCTTTCAGAGATTTTTTGGGGTGTGTGCTGATGCAGGAGGGTAAGGTTATTGCCTATTCTTCGCGGTAGATGCGAAATCATGAGGAAAACTAGCCAACTCATGAGTTGGAGATGGCAGTTATGGTTTTCGATTTAAAGATTTGGAGGTCTTATCTTTATGGCGGGAAGGTACAAGTGTACACAACTCATAAGATCCTGAAATATATCTTCACTGAGCCTGAGCTGAATTTGAGGCAGAGGCGGTGGATGGAATTGATGGCAAATTATAATCTGGATATAGCTTACCCTCCCCCCTCCTCCGGTAAAGCTAACTTGGTGGCAGATGCTCTAAGCAGGAAGTGGGTTGATTATGCTCAGGAGGATATTATGGAGTCCTTGTTGAGTGAAATTAGTACTTTAAGATTGTGTGCTATTGATCTAGAGTTAAATCAATAAACCAAAGCACACTCAACCACAATCTAGTGGTGTCGTCGTAGCACTTCAGGGTCGAATCCACAGAGACCAAGAGATGCACTATGAAATTATACAGATCAAGTATAGCTAAAGCAATAAGAAAGATTGTTTTTCAATTAACCGATCAAAGACAGAAATTAAATGAAAGTTTGTAAATCAAGCGAAGGTATTGGGCGTAGGGAATCTTTAGGGTTTACGATCATGAATTCAGATGATAAATTGGGAAAGCATTAGACACCGTTCTTGAACTCAAATCTCGAATGTAAAACTAGCCTACTGTCGCAGTGTTAGTTTTCTATGCAAGGAATTGATAAATCTCTAAACTGTCGTTTGAATCTAAACA
>NC_025698.1:20329168-20332784 GCF_000633955.1 Camelina sativa | reverse complement strand
ATCTAGTGGTGTCGTCGTAGCACTTCAGGGTCGAATCCACAGAGACCAAGAGATGCACTATGAAATTATACAGATCAAGTATAGCTAAAGCAATAAGAAAGATTGTTTTTCAATTAACCGATCAAAGACAGAAATTAAATGAAAGTTTGTAAATCAAGCGAAGGTATTGGGCGTAGGGAATCTTTAGGGTTTACGATCATGAATTCAGATGATAAATTGGGAAAGCATTAGACACCGTTCTTGAACTCAAATCTCGAATGTAAAACTAGCCTACTGTCGCAGTGTTAGTTTTCTATGCAAGGAATTGATAAATCTCTAAACTGTCGTTTGAATCTAAACAATCCTAGCAAGCAATAAGCTCAAGTTTGATTATGTTCACAAGGTGCCTCAACTTCAACTGTCGTTGGCTAAGGATCACCTTGCTCACCTATGTTCTTTTCCAGCAACTCAACAACACTTTTGGTGCCCCGATGAGTTAAACCTAAGATCTTAATCTAGGTGATCAATCTAGCTTAAGCATTAAGAACAACTATAGATGAAGATTAATAAGATCAATCCCTAATCTAACAAATCTAGCATCAATTAATCATGGAAACCCTTCTGAAACCCTAAACCCAACAGTGAAACTACTCATACATGGAGAAGCAGAAACAGCAAATCAAAGATGAAGAAAACATAATTGAATTACAAAAGAATAGAAAATAGAGTTTAGAGATCTTCTCCAAAGTGTCAAGAAGGATTAGAGATCTTCTCCCTTTTGCTCTCAATACAAAATAGTCTTAAAAAAAAAAGCTTATGTCTCTGGAGGTCGTGCCTCTAACTTAATTATCAAAATAAAACCCTAAAAGTCGGTTTAAAACAAAAAAGAAAAAGTTGCGTCGGGCCCGGGATCGCTCCATCTGCTTGCTAGTCCGAACAGTCTTCACCAAAATGGCTCCAGATGCTTGTCTTCATCCCCAAAACACTCAGTTTCCTTCAAAAGCAACCTAGAACCTGTACAGACTCACAAAAGACTAAAAAGACTCTAAAAGCACACTTGGACTCAATAAAAGACTCAAAACAAATACCAAGACTATGGGTAAAATCCTATAAAATACAGACACATCAATTCCCCCGGACTTGAATATTTGCTTGTCTTCAAGTAAGAACAGACAAAAACTCAAGAACAGAGAAAAGGTTTGAAAGTGGAAACTCACATATTCTTTGGACCCTCTTCTTTGCACTCTTCATCACATCAAATCAAGAACTACTTTCTGTACTTTGACCATGATTAGGATCAACACTCCCTACTCTGAACTTCACGGCCTTAGAGAACCTTCAGTCTCTCCATCGTTGTCTCTCTAAATCAGCTTAGTAAAAGAGTGCGGTCTTACCATGGGAGTATCGATCATTGAACTTAATTGACTCCTTCAACCTTTTATCGCCCAAGACCTCCTCTTATGCTCCCTTTCCTCTCTCTTTTCTCACTTCCAAAGGATTGATTTCTCCCTAATTTTCTAGGGTATCATTTTATTTTTTTTATCAATCCTTTGCTCTTTTCTGGTGGACAGGTTTCCATGAGTTCGGAAAGATGCACGGGTTTACGCACAACCCTCGGTTCACTTCTTTTATTACTTATATCCTTTTCTTCTTTCTTCTTCTTTTTCTCTTTTTTTTAACTGAGTGCTGAAGGGAAGAGAGAGGGGAAGCATACTTTGTGAGGAGATGCATGTCTTGTATCGCTTAAGGGAGGAGTCATGTTCAATGTATACCAAGCCCCAAGGTAAGCAATTAAGTCCGGTTAAGTCATGTCAAAGCTAGAGACAACTTCTAGTTCAACTTAGTGTTCTCCTTGGCGAGTGTCTTTTGGGGCGTGTTGAGACTGTCATGTTCATTCCAAGCTTCATTCAAAAATCAAAAGTACTAAAGCAATCATAAGAGTGTTAGCTCAAAGCAAAAGATTCCTAGAAATGATCATAGTTTCCCAAATTTTTTTGTTTTTTTGTTTTTTTTTAGACACGACACACTGACTTACTTCACTCGCAACCAAAGAAAACGATATTAGTAACATGGAGACATCCCTCCCCCGGACTTACTTCACACCATCCCGGTGTGAAAGCAAAGCCAAGAAAAAGGGACTTCCACAACAAAAAATAAGAAAAAATGAAAAAGAAAAAGTAAGGACAAGAAACAAAAATCGGTGATCTCGCAGCTGGTGTCGGAGTGGGATCGACTGATCTGAAACATTATTGAACTTGGAGATACCCGCACCAAACCAACGGGATCGATCGATCTGTAAGGAGGATCGACCGATCCAAAGCTCATGGAACAAAAAATTTCGCATCTTCTGCGTTTGGAACCTGTTCCTGTAAACACTTAACACCGGACGTGATTTCACAGTAATAAATCCTAAAAACAAAACCAAAATCCTAAGACAAATAATAAAAAAAATGAAAGGGTAAGTCAGCACAAACCCCATGGGTTGCCTCCCATAAGCGCTTATTTAAGGTCTATAACTTGACTGTGGTTTCAGGTGTCAAGTGATGGGAGGATGAGAACTCATATCAGAACAAGCTCTCCCATTCGTCAGTTTAAGCTCCAGAATTTTTTTCAGCATACCATCCATTGCTTCTTGGTCTTTTTCTTTAAACTCCGGAGTGAGGATGGTTGTAACCTTAGAAAAAGGCCGAGACTTTCCTTTACACTTCACCTTGTACTCAATGGTGTCTCTAACATATTTCTGGAGTACCAAGGTTATGTGAAGATCTGGTATTACTCTCTCTATCTTTGGCTTGTCTCTCTTCTTAACCTTCTTAAAACTCTTCTTAGAAGAATGAGTGTCTCCATCCAGGACTTCGTTGACCTCATTCGTATCACCATTCTCTCCCATTGTCATGACATCCACCTTCTTCTCATGTTCTACAACTAGACAAGAGCCATGTTGTATAGCTTCATTTGCAGTGATTGCCTTGTAGAAGACTTTATCATCAATGTTAGAGAAAGTTATCCTCTTATTAGGCAAGTCAACAACTGCTCCCACTGTTGCTAGGAAAGGTCTCCAAGGAATCAAAGGCATAATAGAACCTTCGCTCATTTCCACAACATGAAAATCTGTAGCAACCAAGCAACTCCCAACTCGAACATCTAAATTACTAATGAAACCATGTGGAGTTGTGGAAACAGCATTTGCAAACTTAAGAGAGACCTTATAAGCCTTCATATCATCAATCCCCAACCTCTCTGCAACAGCCTTAGACATTACGTTCACACTGGATCCAGTGTCACAAAGGGAATCCTCAAAGTTCACTCCTAAGATGGAGCATGGAACAACAAATTTTCCTGGATCTTCTAACTTGGGTAGTCTTTTCAAAGCTGGAGCATGAATGTTCTTCTTCTCTAGAGCCAAAAACGCCTTAACCTCCACCAAATCTTTTTCTTCAACCACAACATCATTGTAAACCTTCTTAAACAAAGAGATATGATTTACTGCCTCTGTAAAGGAAATGTCAGCTGTGAACTCACTCATAACTTCTTTGTACCGATCATACTTCTTTTCATCCAGAGGTCTCTTCACATGTCTTCTTGGAAAAGGAATTTGTGGCCTATAGGGCTTTGGTTCCACAAGAAGTGATTCCTT
>NC_025698.1:20323478-20328361 GCF_000633955.1 Camelina sativa | reverse complement strand
TTTGCTTGTCCTCAAGCAAGAACAGACAAAAACTCAAGAACAGAGAAAAGGTTTGAAAGTGGAAACTCACATATTCTTTGGACCCTCTTCTTTGCACTCTTCATCACATCAAATCAAGAACTACTTTCTGTACTCTGACCATGATTAGGATCAACACTCCCTACTCTGAACTTCACGGCCTTAGAGAACCTTCAGTCTCTCCATCGTTGTCTCTCTAAATCAGATTAGTAAAAGAGTGCGGTCTTACCATGGGAGTATCGATCATTGAACTTAATTGACTCCTTCAACCTTTTATCGCCCAAGACCTCCTCTTATGCTCCCTTTCCTCTCTCTTTTCTCACTTCCAAAGGATTGATTTCTCCCTAATTTTCTAGGGTATCATTTTATTTTTTTTATCAATCCTTTGCTCTTTTCTGGTGGACAGGTTTCCATGAGTTCGGAAAGATGCACGGGTTTACGCACAACCCTCGGTTCACTTCTTTTATTACTTATATCCTTTTCTTCTTTCTTCTTCTTTTTCTCTTTTTTTTAACTGAGTGCTGAAGGGAAGAGAGAGGGGAAGCATACTTTGTGAGGAGATGCATGTCTTGTATCGCTTAAGGGAGGAGTCATGTTCAATGTATACCAAGCCCCAAGGTAAGCAATTAAGTCCGGTTAAGTCATGTCAAAGCTAGAGACAACTTCTAGTTCAACTTAGTGTTCTCCTTGGCGAGTGTCTTTTGGGGCGTGTTGAGACTGTCATGTTCATTCCAAGCTTCATTCAAAAATCAAAAGAACTAAAGCAATCATAAGAGTGTTAGCTCAAAGCAAAAGATTCCTAGAAATGATCATAGTTTCCCAAATTTTTTTGTTTTTTTGTTTTTTTTTAGACACGACACACTGACTTACTTCACTCGCAACCAAAGAAAACGATATTAGTAACATGGAGACATCCCTCCCCCGGACTTACTTCACACCATCCCGGTGTGAAAGCAAAGCCAAGAAAAAGGGACTTCCACAACAAAAAATAAGAAAAAATGAAAAAGAAAAAGTAAGGACAAGAAACAAAAATCGGTGATCTCGCAGCTGGTGTCGGAGTGGGATCGACTGATCTGAAACATTATTGAACTTGGAGATACCCGCACCAAACCAACGGGATCGATCGATCTGTAAGGAGGATCGACCGATCCAAAGCTCATGGAACAAAAAATTTCGCATCTTCTGCGTTTGGAACCTGTTCCTGTAAACACTTAACACCGGACGTGATTTCACAGTAATAAATCCTAAAAACAAAACCAAAATCCTAAGACAAATAATAAAAAAAATGAAAGGGTAAGTCAGCACAAACCCCATGGGTTGCCTCCCATAAGCGCTTATTTAAGGTCTATAACTTGACTGTGGTTTCAGGTGTCAAGTGATGGGAGGATGAGAACTCATATCAGAACAAGCTCTCCCATTCGTCAGTTTAAGCTCCAGAATTTTTTTCAGCATACCATCCATTGCTTCTTGGTCTTTTTCTTTAAACTCCGGAGTGAGGATGGTTGTAACCTTAGAAAAAGGCCGAGACTTTCCTTTACACTTCACCTTGTACTCAATGGTGTCTCTAACATATTTCTGGAGTACCAAGGTTATGTGAAGATCTGGTATTACTCTCTCTATCTTTGGCTTGTCTCTCTTCTTAACCTTCTTAAAACTCTTCTTAGAAGAATGAGTGTCTCCATCCAGGACTTCGTTGACCTCATTCGTATCACCATTCTCTCCCATTGTCATGACATCCACCTTCTTCTCATGTTCTACAACTAGACAAGAGCCATGTTGTATAGCTTCATTTGCAGTGATTGCCTTGTAGAAGACTTTATCATCAATGTTAGAGAAAGTTATCCTCTTATTAGGCAAGTCAACAACTGCTCCCACTGTTGCTAGGAAAGGTCTCCAAGGAATCAAAGGCATAATAGAACCTTCGCTCATTTCCACAACATGAAAATCTGTAGCAACCAAGCAACTCCCAACTCGAACATCTAAATTACTAATGAAACCATGTGGAGTTGTGGAAACAGCATTTGCAAACTTAAGAGAGACCTTATAAGCCTTCATATCATCAATCCCCAACCTCTCTGCAACAGCCTTAGACATTACGTTCACACTGGATCCAGTGTCACAAAGGGAATCCTCAAAGTTCACTCCTAAGATGGAGCATGGAACAACAAATTTTCCTGGATCTTCTAACTTGGGTAGTCTTTTCAAAGCTGGAGCATGAATGTTCTTCTTCTCTAGAGCCAAAAACGCCTTAACCTCCACCAAATCTTTTTCTTCAACCACAACATCATTGTAAACCTTCTTAAACAAAGAGATATGATTTACTGCCTCTGTAAAGGAAATGTCAGCTGTGAACTCACTCATAACTTCTTTGTACCGATCATACTTCTTTTCATCCAGAGGTCTCTTCACATGTCTTCTTGGAAAAGGAATTTGTGGCCTATAGGGCTTTGGTTCCACAAGAAGTGATTCCTTCGCATCTGTATCAGAGACAAACGAGCTGGAATTTTCCATACCTACAACAGGGACTGGCCGTTCTGTACGTAGATCGGTCGATCTGAGACTTTCCGAGACAAGTTCTGCGTTATTGATGGGATCAACTGATCTATAGGGGGGACTAGTCGATCCAACTTCTCTGGAGATCAGACTCGAATTATCAGAATGGATGGGACCGGCCAGTCTAGGCTCAGGACTGATCGATCCTGTCTCTGCGGAAACCAAACAAGAGTTGATCACAACACAACTCTGTCCATCTTCGATTCCACCATGGAGTGTGATAGCATTACATGACTCTTTGTTCTTAGAGCTAGAAGAAATAGTAGAGACTCTCTTATCAATGGAATCAACACGTGAACTCAACCTCTCAAATTTCCCATTCAAATCATTGTACATGCTATCAATATTGACATTAATCTCAGCATAACTTTTCTTATGGCCCTCCAACAGTGCTTGCATCATCAATTCGAGTTTGTTATCTTGTAGAGCTGAAGATGGAGCGTGGTATCCTTGGGTATTTGAGCTATTAAATCCAGTACCTTTGTTCTGAAATCCTTGCGAGAAGTTACCTTGTTGATTATGTGGAGGATACACTTGATCTTGAGGATTTTCAACGTTGGTGCTTCTGTAGGAGAGATGAGGATGATTTCTATAATTCTGATTAAACCCATGATTCTGATAGTTCCCATGTCCTCCTACATAGTTCAGCTCCTCTGTCCCCTCAAAACTTGAATTTACTCTAACTTGTTGATACGCACCCGTCTGCCCGTCGCACATGTTGACAGCTTGCTGATCTCTCTTCAAAAGAAGGTCTACCTTGGCAGTGAGACTCTTAATAACATCTGTATTCACGGAGCTAAGAACATGCACAGAACAATCGTACTCATGGCTATGATTGCTGTTACTCGCTGCAAGGTTTTCGATCAAGAGATTTGCTTCAGCGGCAGTGTTAGTAGAAAAATCTCCTCTACTGGCAGTATCGAGTGCCATCTGGTACTTCTGGTCAATTCCTCCATAGAAGATGTTCATAAGATTCTCTTGTGAAAAGCCATGACGAGGACAGTCCCTCATATACTCCATGAATCTCTCCCACGCTTCACAAAAAGACTCTGTACCACCTTGTGAGAAAGTAGTGATCTTGCTCCTTAACATAGCGGATCGTGACTTAGTGTAGAAGTGGTTTAAAAACGCTGCTCTACACTGCTCCCAAGTGGTAAGTGATCCTCGGTCCAAGAGATTTAGCCATCTCAAAGCCTTATCTCCTAAAGAGAATTGGAACAAAGTCAACATGAGGTAATCATATGGAACTCCATTAGACCTTGTTGTACTAGCCAATCTCTCAAAAGCTTCAATATGGTCCAAAGGGCTCTCTGATGCTAATCCATTAAACACACGGTTCTGAACCAAATTGATGAGACTGTGCTTAATCTCATAGTCTTGTCTCGCAGGAGCAGGAGGTTGAATCGCAGAACGATTCGCAAATAGCCTGTTGTGAGCATCTTCATCCCTCAAGGTGGCTTGCCTTGCAGGTGGATTCAGTTCAGCTTGCTCTTGCTGGTTCTGCCTCTGCTGTTGTTGGACGACACCCAGCTGAGGGTTGGGCGGATTAGCCCCTGTATCTCCTCCTTCGGCCATAGGGTAGGCCTGGGTTCTTGCTCTCCGGTTTTCTCGTTCAAGTTGTGCTAACTCCTTGTTTCGCAGGTTACGCAAATCAGTAGGCTTGTGGCTTCTTGTTTGCATGCACCTGAAACGAAAGAGGAAGAACGCAAGAACAAGACAGTAAAAAAAAAAAAAAACCTTAGACTAAATGTCAATCTAAAATTTCAAAGGCAACGTTTTGGTCCCCGACAACGGCGCCAAATTGATCTAGAGTTAAATCAATAACCCAAAGCACACTCAACCACGATCTAGTGGTGTCGTCGTAGCACTTCAGGGTCGAATCCACAGAGACCAAGCGATGCACTATGAAATTATACAGATCAAGTATAGCTAAAGCAATAAGAAAGATTGTTTTTCAATTAACCGATCAAAGACAGAAATTAAATGAAAGTTTGTAAATCAAGCGAAGGTATTGGGCGTAGGGAATCTTTAGGGTTTACGATCACGAATTCATATGATAAATTGGGAAAGCATTAAACACCGTTCTTGAACTCAAATCTCGAATGTAAAACTAGCCTACTGTCACAGTGTTAGTTTTCTATGCAAGGAATTGATAAATCTCTAAACTGTCGTTTGAATCTAAACAATCCTAGCAAGCAATAAGTTCAAGTTTGATTATGTTCACAAGGTGCCTCAACTTCAACTGTCGTTGGCTAAGGATCACCTTGCTCACCTATGTTCTTTTCCAGCAACTCAACAACACTTTTGGTGCC
>NC_025698.1:20288405-20316754 GCF_000633955.1 Camelina sativa | reverse complement strand
CGTGACTTAGTGTAGAAGTGGTTTAAAAACGCTGCTCTACACTGCTCCCAAGTGGTAAGTGATCCTCGGTCCAAGAGATTTAGCCATCTCAAAGCCTTATCTCCTAAAGAGAATTGGAACAAAGTCAACATGAGGTAATCATATGGAACTCCATTAGACCTTGTTGTACTAGCCAATCTCTCAAAAGCTTCAATATGGTCCAGAGGGCTCTCTGATGCTAATCCATTAAACACACGGTTCTGAACCAAATTGATGAGACTGTGCTTAATCTCATAGTCTTGTCTCGCAGGAGCTGGAGGTTGAATCGCAGACCGATTCGCAAATAGCCTGTTGTGAGCATCCTCATCCCTTAAGGTGGTTTGCCTTGCAGGTAGATTCAGTACAGCTTGCTCTTGCTGCCTCTGCTGTTGTTGGACGATTCCCAGCTGAAGATTGGGCGGGTTAGCCCCTGTGTTCTCTCCGTCAGCCATAGAATTGGTCTGGGTTTTTGCTCTCCGGTTCNCTAAGATCTTAATCTAGGTGATCAATCTTGCTTAAGCATTAAGAACAACTATAGATGAAGAACAATAAGATCAATCCCTAATCTAACAAATCTAGCATCAATTAATCATGGAACCCCTTCAGAAACCCTAAACCCAACAGTGAAACTACTCAGACATGGAGAAGCAGAAACAGCAAATCAAAGATGAAGAAAACATAATTGAATTGCAAAAGAATAGAAAATAGGGTTTAGAGATCTTCTCCAAAGTGTCAAGAAGGATTAGAGATCTTCTCCCTTTTGCTCTCAATACAAAATAGTCTCAAAAAATAAAGTTTATGTCTCTGGAGGTCGTGCCTCTAACTTAAATATCAAAATAAAACCCTAAAATTCGGTTTAAAACAAAGAAGGAAAAGTTGCGTCGGGCCCGGGATCGGTCGATCCAAATGTGGATCAGCCGATCCAGGATGCTTTTTTTGTGTTCGCTCCATCTGCTTGCTAGTCCGATCAGTCTTCACCAAAATGGCTCCAGATGCTTGTTTTCATCCCCAAAACACTCAGTTTCCTTCAAAAGCAACCTAGAACCTGTACAGACTCACAAAAGACTAAAAAAACTCTAAAAGCACACTTGGACTCAATAAAAGACTCAAAACAAATACCAAAACTATGGGTAAAATCCTATAAAATACAGACACATCAGCTATCTCACAAGAGCCATTGGGTTTGGAGGCAGCTGATAGAGCAGATCTTCTGAATAGAGTTTGGTTGGCTCAGGAGAGTGATGTGGGGCTGGTGAATGCCTCTAAAGATGCAGGTTTTGAGTATCAGGTCTCTGCTATAGAACTATCCTTGTGCATGGTCGAGTTTCTTTGCCCAAGCATGAGGGTCTGAGACAGGAGATACTTAGAGAGGCTCATTCGACCAAGTTCTCTATTCATCCAGAAGTGACTAAGATGTACCGTAACCTCAAATGGTATTATCACTGGATAGCGAGGTGCAATACCTGCCAGCTAGTGAAGGCTAAGCATTAGGTGTCGGGTGGCATATTGCAGAGTTTACTTATTCTATAGTGCAAGTGGGATATGATCACAATGAACTTCATGGTTGGTTTGCTTGTTTCGTGGACTATGGATGATATTTAGGTGATTGTTGATTGTCTGAACAAGTCTGCACATTTTCTGGCCATTAAGAAGATTGATGGAGCGGTAGTTTTTGCTATGAAATATGTGAAGGAGATAGTGAGGCTGCATGGTATGCTTGTGAACATAGTATCAAATAAAGATTCCAAATTCACTTCGGCATTCTGAAAGGCGTTTCTGGCAGAGTTAGGCACTAAGGTGCATATGAGTACAACTTACCATCATTAGACAAATGTGCAGTCAGAGAGGACGATTCAGACTTTGGAGGATTTTCTGAGGATGTGTGTGCTGGACTGGGGTGGTCACTGGGCAGATCATCTGAACCTGATAGATTTTGCTTACAACAACAACTATCAGGCGAATATTAGTATGGCTCCTTATGAGGCGCTGTATAGGAGGCCATGTCGTACACCATTATGTTTGACTCAAGTGGGGGAGAGGAGCATATTAGATGAGAATTTTGTTCAGGAAACCATGGAGAAGATCCGGGTACTGAAGCTAAACATGAAGGAGACTCAGGATCGTTAGAGGAGTTACGTTGATCAGAGGTGAAAAGACATTGAGTTTCAGGTTAGAGATAGAGTGTACCTCAAGATGACCATGTTGCGGGATCCAAAAGGTCATTGACAGAGACTAAGTTGAGTCCAAAGTACATGGGTCTGTTCTGTTTGGTTTGGCAAGTGGGACCGCTTCCATATAGGCTGGAATTGTCTGAGGTTATGCGTGCGTTCCATAAGATGTTCCATTTGTCGATGCTGAGGAAGTCTCTTCACAAGGATGATGAGTTGGTGGCTAAGATTCCTATAGATCTTCAGCCCAACATGACTCTTGAGGCAAGGCCGGTGAGGGTTCTCGAGAGGCGGATCAAGAAACTTTGGCGGAAGAAAATACCTTTGATGAGAGTCTAGTGGGACTGTGATGGAGTGTTGGAGCAGACTTAGGAGCCAGAGGCGAGGATGAATGCAAGGTTCAAGAAGTGGTTCAAAAAGCAGGTCGAGGCTTGAACTTGTCTATTCCTTGGTTTCCAGTTTCGTTTAGGTGGCTTGGTGTTGTTGTATCTTATTTTTCATTATGTATTATTGTTCAGGTTATAACGATTATGACATTTTATGATTAATAAGATGAGTATTTCTTTATTTGAATAGTGTTGTCATGGAAAAGGAAATAGCTCAAGGTTTCTATAAACGGAAAATACTAAAAATATAAACTTCTATGGGAGTTACAACTTTGCTATTTTTGTAAGGTGTTGTGATCTTTGTGATAATCCTTCGGGATGTTTGCATGGATGGTGGTCTCAGTGACATTTTGTACCCTAGCGGTGGTCTTGGTGACGATTGTCAGTGGTAGTGGTCTTAGTGACATTTTGTACCTTGGCAGTGGTCTTGGTGACACTTGTCAGTAGTAGTGGTCTTGGTGACGCTGTATATCTTGGTGGTGGTTTTGATGATGCCAAAAACCATGGTGGCGGTCCCGGTGAAATTTTTTTGGCCTTGGTGGCGGTCCTTTTGGATATTTTTTTGCCTTGGTGGTGGTCTTTTTAGACATTATTGTGGCCTTGGTGGCGGTTCTTTTGGACATTGTTTGACCTTGGTGGTGGTTCTTTTGGACATTTTTCTAGTCTTAGTGGCGGTCCTGTAGGACATTTATGTGGTCTTTGTGATGTTTTTGTGGCCTTCGTGGCAGCTCTTTTGGCGATTGTTGACTGTAGGACATTGCAATATTCCTACATAAGCCATAGAGGTAGTTCTTGTCAGCGTGGTACTCGGTCGAGCACAAAAATATTGCTCTAGAGATATGAGATCTCGAACAAATCATGAGGGGATGGGTAGGTTCCTGTCTACCATTATCTCGAAGGATTTTGTGACCTAAGGGTATAATTGTTATATCGACTTTGGGTGACCTAAAGGCACGCTCTACAATGATAGCCCGAAAGCAAGATAGACTTCTTGGTTATCATAGCTTAATGGCTGAGGCCTGATAGCAAGTCGGTGAGACTCGTGGGTCAAGACCTGAGAATAGGGGTGATGCATGAGTTGAGAGCGAATAATATCAAAGACGCGGGTTATTGACCATATAGAGTTCTCATGGATTAGTCAGAGGATGTGCGGGCCATTGTGTTAGATGTACAGGAGATCCTTGACTGTTAGTCATGGTGCTAGATTCGAGGAAGAATCTATGCTGATGAGGGGGGGGGGAGTTATAACACCTGCTATCAACGCGATGGAAGAGCATCGATCGATGCTCGTAGTTGGTTCATGTGCGGGTTAATTATAATTTCTCCAGTTTAGCACGATTTAACGAGACAACTCTAGCGTTCGTATATAAGGTTGAAGTCGAAGCCCTAGAGCTTTGGTCAGCCGTTTTGTCGTTCTAAACACTTGAGAAGAAGTGTTTTATCTCTGAATAGTTCTTGTGAGCGTTCCTGAGGAGTTCTAAACCGTTTCTAGGTAGATATGTTCCTCGAATGGAGATATGTGGCTAAGGACGTGGTGGAAAGCTTGTTGTGGTGTGATTCTTGTCGTTTTGGTGCAGAATCTTCTGGTTTAAGTGGTTAGTGTGGGACCATGCCTTATCTAAGTGATTAGATGTGTGTTTTGTGTGATTTTGTGTGTTTGATTGCTAGTGTACTTGTTTATGAGTATTTTTCGTGGTATTCACGGTTTGTTGAGTGGATTTGGCATCACGGACGTTTTGGCGACGGTTAGAGCCGAGAGAAGTCGAGAGGGATTGTGTTCGACGATGATATGCGTGATTGCATCGACCAATGCCAGGAGAGTGTCGATCGATGCAGGTAAGGATTTTGTGAAGACGTGAGATTGCATCGATTGATGGATAGAGTGTGTCGGTCGACGTAAACGTGTTGCATCGATCAATGCAAAGAGTTTGTCAGTCGATGCAAGGGCTCAATGACGAGTGTGACGACGAGTAGTATTGATGGGAGGATCACCTCGCTAAGTATTCGTGATATACTCGCGCATCTCAATTGTTATTTGTGGTGCAGGTAAAGGCAAAGTGTGATCGTAGAATCAAGACAAAGAGGAGGAGCATGTTCTAGAGGCTCAGTTGTTGTTCTATGATGCTATTAGGTTGCTTCATTGGAACGATGTGTATAGAACGATGTGGTATAGAACGATGTGGTATAGAAAGGTTATCTAGGTTGTTGGTTCATAGTTTGATGACTTTATTTATGTTATTGGCACGGTTGGATAATTGTTATTGTTTTATTGGATTAATGGTATTGATTTATGTTATTCGTTGATTGTATTGTTTGGGACTAGGTTGTTAGTGAGTATGAGATCACCAGATATTAGTATATAAAAAATGGGTCGGGTTGCTTTATCAACTTGCTGGGTGAAGTAGTTGTTATTACTTGATAGGTCCTCAACGATATGAAGGAAAACATTTTTTCGTATCTGGTATCATTGACCAATCATGGCATCGTCATATGTACATTGATCTGCAAAGTAATCATCAATAAGTCTTTTGTTCGTGGCTACATGATCTCTCTTGAAGTATTTTCTCTTTACGAGCTGGATAGTCTTCCTCTATTTGTTGTGACGCTCTCTAAACTTGTTTATGATATATTTCTCTTCAATTTCGACTGCCTTTTGTAAGCTTCAGTATCAAAAGGACATTCAGATAGATCCATTAATATTTTTTTAGTAAGATGAGATTTCTGTTATTAATACATAAATGGAATATTGAGTTTTCATTTGTAAGAAATTGAGTGGTTGAAATCATTGGACTGCAAACAAACATTACATTTACTTATGAATATGGATTAGATTCTCTCGTAAAACCTGAAAGTCATGGATTATATTATTTGAAAAAGAGCCAAACACACAATATTAAAAAAAAAAAACATATTTTTAGAACAGAAAGAGACATAAATACATTATTAAAGCATAAAGAGACGAAAACACATTATTAAAAAGGACAAAAACATACACACAAATTTAAAGAAGAAAGAGACAAACACACATTATTAAAATAGAAAGAGACATACACACAATATAAATGCAGAAAGAGACAAACATATATTGTTAAAGTAGAAAAAAATACATAACCCAACCAGACAATTGACAATAATTAATTTCCAAATAGATTGTTGAAACAACCCGACACGTTTTTTTTAAATATCCTAATATCTAGTGATCCTATACTCACTAGCAACCTACCCCTAATCAACAACAATAGCGGATAACAAATAATTCAACTCCAATAATCAACAACAATTAAAGAAATAACATAATATTAATTTCAACAACAATCTAGAACATAACCAATCAAAAAAACCAGCGATCCTATCATCCGTTCTAGACCACTAAGTTCCACTCTAGCATCCTAACAAAGGCACAGAGCAAATAACTGAGCCTTTAGAACATCCTCCTCTTCATAACCTTGATTCCACGATCACACTTTGCCTTTACGTACGCCACAACACAAAAGAGAGACGTAAGTATTACCAGAAATACTTAGTGAGGCAATCCTTCCATCTATTGGGCTATACACACAAGCAATAAGATCTCTCATGCCACAATCAACAAACAATAAAACAAACCAGGCAATGCACAAAGCAACATGACACAAACGGTCTCTGTAGAAAGGTGTCGACCGACTGATAACTCTCTAATTTACAAGTTTTAGACACCCTTTTTGTCCATATTTTGCATTATATATACCCTAACCTTAGCATTTTTAGGTCATTAACTGTAGGAATTTGCATTTAGGAAATTTAGGGTGTTGCATTGTTGCATTTGTGCATTTTGGATGAAAACGGGTGCTTTGGAGCCCAAAATGGGGAGGAATGAGGTAAAACCCGAACATGTACCCGAAGGAGGGATCGTGCAAGAAGAACAACCCGAAGACCTGAGGAACTACCCGACTTGAAACTCGTGCACCACCTCGAGCAGAACTGGGCAGCTAGGTTAGAAGGGTTTCCATATATAAACCCTCATCTTCTTCCTCTCGCCCAAGCACGCCGCATACACTCAGAACAGAGAGCGAGAGCTTCTAAGAGAGAGAAATTGAGCGACTCAAACACTTTTTCCACTTTGTTAGGATTCGATTTTGTTTCTTTTGCTATTATTTTTAGTTTCGATTATGTACTCTATTACTTTTATCTTATTTTCAATACAATGCAATTTTCATTCATTTGTGTTTTTATGCTTTTTACCATGAGATCTGAGTAGTCAATCAAAGTTTCTAAGGATGGGATAAACAAATATGTGTTCTTGATCGATTAGGATGTCTTAGCTTGAATATTTACTTTATATAAATTCCTTTCTAGATTGATGTTCTTAATGCTATTTTCAGACCGAGAGGTTGAGATTAGATCTAGGGTGTTTTGCCATCGAAAGATGTTGTTGAAATGCTTGAATCAATCAATGCTAGAGATTTACTCACTTAGCCTAAGAGATTAGATGTGTAAGGAGTTTATTGAAAATAATGAGTCGGATTGTAATGCATGCTTGGTCATGTTTCTCCAACAAGAGTTGGATAGGGGAGTGACTAAGGTTGATTGTTTCTATCACGAGAGTGTTTTAGCAAGAATTAAGAGATTCATTGTCTAGGGAATATTTGCTTGAGGCATATAGGACGTCCCAAATTGGTCAGGAGCACTTATGAGTCAATTACCCCATCCTTAGGAGCTTTCTTATCTTGATTGTTTAGTTTTATTCTAGAACTCGACCCCTTACCCGAACTGTACTCGATCACCAGCTTCGTGTATCCCTTCGAGCTGTTCATCCTAGTCTACTCGATCTGATCATCTCACCCGATCCTGTACCTGAATGCTTGCATCGAGTACTTAGGTCGTGTGGTTCTTGTTCTTTTATTTACTTTTGCTTATTTTAGATTGTTAGAAAAACCCCATTACTATTGCTTGGCTTGACCTGCTCTGTTATGATCATATTTTATCTGCTAGCATAAAAACCATTTGGATTGATAACACTTTGTACTACAACTGCATAGGGAATTGATACTCTGGGTGAACCCCAAGCCACACACAAGCATTCAATCCAACATCCACATCACAAAGCACACAGCGAACCCGTACCTTTAACCGTATGGGCTCTGATACCAAACAAAAACAACCCGACCCGTTTTTTTTTAAATATCTTAATATCTAGTGATCACATACTCACTAGCAACCTACCCCCAATCAAGAAAAACAGCGGACAACAAATAATTCAACTCCAATAATCAATAACAATTAAAGAAATAACATAATATCAATTCCAACAACAATCCAGAACATAACCAATCATAAAAACCAGCAACCCCAACATACGTTCTAGACCACTAAGTTCCACTCTAGCATCCTAACAAATACACAGAGCAAATAACCGATCCTCTAGAACATCCTCCTCTTCATAGCCTTGATTCCACAATCACAGTTTTCCTTTACCTACGCCACAACACAAAAGAGAGGCATAAGTATTACCATAAATACTTAGTGAGGTAATCCTTCCATCTACTGGGCTATACACACAAGCAATAAGATCTCTCATGCCACAATCAACAAACAATAAAACAAACTAGGCAATGCACAAAGCAACATGACATAAACGGTCTCTGCAGAAGGGTGTCGACCAACGCTGGTCATCTGGTGTCGACCGACATCACAACTGATGTCGACCGACACCATTCTCAACATTCCCAACTCCACATGGTGTCGACCGACACCTCCACATGGTGTCGACCGACACCTCCACATGGTGTCGACCGACACTCGTCAAGTCCTCGAGTCATCCTTGTGTTGGTGTCGACCGAAACCGATGCTGAGCATCGATTTCCTTCAAACATAACCTTCGAAACTCATCTCCAAGCTCCTCCTTTCCGTCTCACACGATCTCAGGAACATATCTAAGCCTCATGACTCACGAAAAACACATAGAACTCACAAGAAAACAACAACACATCACACAAATCACAGAAAACATAGATCTCAGCTTAGATAAGTCATGGTCATGTACTCACCTTTGCCAAAACAATGAGATCTCACCAAAAAAAACGACCAAGCTTCTCCCACGTTCTCAGCTTTAGATCTCCAAACTCCAAGCCAAAAACTCACAAAAATAAGGGCAAAATCTTCAGGAAAAACCTTCAGGAACTCTCAGGAATTTTTGGGAATCGCTTTCTCTCTTTTTCACACCAAGGAGGCGACAATTAGGTTTTCTGAACCCAAAAATGTTGATTTCCCACTTTAAATACGACCCCCAAACCGAACCAACCTGAACCGAGAATCCTAAAATCGCACCGAATATCCCTCTACTTAAGGTGTCGACCGACACCACCACTAAGGATGATCGACACCCTCACCAAATTATCAAAATTTGGTTCACGGGTGTTACAATTGTGGTTCAACATCTCCAACCGCTCTTTACCAGGTCATCGAGGTACTCTTTTCACTTAGCTTCAGAAACACCTTTATCTTCTTAGATTCAATTCTTTCTTTCATTATTTGGTTTGCCTCTCTTGCCTTATGGTTATTTTGTCCAATTGTTCCAACTCTTGCAATTTAAATTGTTTGAATTCATTCCACTCTTCATTGACCACTTGCAAAGCTGCCCCTTACCTTTCTTTTTCCCTTTTTTTAGCTGCATCTTTCCCCATTGGACAAGCATTAGATCTTACAAAACTGGAATCATTTGCATCACTCTCACGGGATCTTTAAAATCCACTACTTCTAGAGCCAGTATTTCTACGTACCTAACTACCATAACATGGTTGATCACAAACAGCGTGTCATTCTGACATTAAATTGAAATGGCCATTTGTAGCACTTGAATATAATTCATGCGCTTTTGCCAATATATCATTTTCTGATCACCCGCTTAGTTGTATACGCTTGGCGTTATCATAAGCGCCAATTCGTTTTCCTCGTTTTGGGTTCATGTAGTTGTAACAATTTTTGTATGAAACTCCATCGTGGAGGAGATGAAATGAGCAATGTTCATTATAATAGTCATCAGTTTTACTCCAATAAGCTTCAATTTTTTGGTTTTTGTCAACAATATGGTTTGTTCCATATTTAATCCACCCACTCAATAACACCATATTTTGCTATGTGGTTCATTTGGAGCTTTTTCGTCGAGATAGAGTTGGATCCTCTGTATCTAGAGTGGCATTATTACCACCGTTCATATCACCAAAAGCAATTTGTGTAAAAAATCCAAAAGAGTCATTTACTCCAACATTTGAAACATTATTCATTGGAGTAGAAGATTTAGAAGGTTGTTCAGATGGATATGGCATCATTGATCCAAAATATAGAGGATAGCTTAGAACAGCTGACGACATGAAATTTTTTGGTGAAAACCAGTAATTTGGTATATTTTGGGGTTAATGGTAGATTAATTTTAAAATTGATAATTGTATGAATTTGGGTAGTTGAACAGATTACTAGAATAATTTTGGGTGTTAAAAAGATTATTATTGTGATCCATTAAACAAAAAAAAAAGTTTAAATAAACAAAAAGAGTTGATCAGAAGTTAATTGAAAAGTTATAGTGAAAAATGAAATTTTATTCCTATGTCCAAATGAAACGAGACTAGTATCTATATATAGATCTTAAAAAATGATGAGTTTTGGTATAAAGATATTTAAAAAAAAAATAATTACTACACAATAATTGAGCATAAATAATTGGAAGGAGATAAAAACACACAAAAAAAATTGTATAACCAATAGAAAAACAACATATATCTAGTCACAGCTTGCCAATTGACATCAAAGGTCATTAAATATTTTGGTTGGAAGCATATAAATCAAGAGTTAAATCATATTTTCAACATCCAATTTGACACATGCATTATTTTTACATTATTCTCTTTTCAAGATATATGATTATTGTACTTGTACATGCCAATTTTTTTTTTGTGAAAAGAATAATGATGGGATATGTTCGAAAGGAAAAAAATGACCTGACATAATGAATAGACAAATGATTAAATACAAAAGTTAAATAATTAATATAATGGATGAAAGATTCATTTAAAGAAAAAATCAGATTTTCATTTATAGTTTATATTTAATAAGGGTTTTAAGCTTTGGCACATGATCAATGAGGAGTGACGTAATAGAGTTTTTGGCACATATGAGCACTGAGGAATGACGTAAGAGGATTTCTATAGGTCTAAGGGCATCTCCACTGGTAGATGTTAATTCTGAGAGTTCTTTAAAAAAAAATATAATAATAAAAGAGAAAAAAAGGAGAAAAATGGCACTGAAGTTGCTTAGTGAAGCAACGCTTCTCCTACCAAATATACATGTGTCAGGTTTTTAATTGTTATTATTAATAAAATATAATAAATATATATTTATAATTAAAATAATATTTTTATTTAAAGAAATCGTACCACATTGCTCGGTTGGATTTACTCTAAGAGCATATCTATTGGTCAGATACGTTTAACGTATCTCAAATAAAGAAAAAAATATTTATTTATTATATAATTTTGTTTTTTATTTATTTCTAATAAAAACACCAATAAGTAAATGACACATATGCTTTATTTTCCCAGAAAGGTTTCTTAAATCAAGTCCATCGTTAGAAGTGATTAGCGTTCCAAAAAAAAGATAATAGTATTTTAATTATAACTTTTTTTTAATTGAAATGACTACTAAATAACTTATATGTGTGTAGTAGTAGCTGAGAAAAGTTTCTAAAAGTTCCTATTCGAAAAACATTTCTTTCTTTTTCTTCAGTTTTAAATATTTTTATTAATTTAATTTTGTTAAGCATCCTTAAAGATTTCTTCACTTGAGATACCCTTAACTATTACTTATCTCTCATTTTCTCTTCTCTCTTTTTTATTATTTTTAATAAGAGTATATGCATTACATACTTTCAGAGCATTCTCATTACTCTTTTTTTATGAGTGTCAAATTAATAAAAAACAAAAACTAATAAAAAGTTGAGAAGAGAGAAATTCAGGATCTCTACCTAGATATTTAAAAACACTCTCTAACGTTTTTTCTTTAAATGTTATATTCTCATTGGTTGATTTTTTAAAACAAATAAATTTTAAGTTAAATAATATTTTTTATTAAAATGTTACTTGAGAGTCCAGGGGATTACCAATGGTAATGCTCTCAACGGAGGTGCAAAAGACCAACACAAAAACGGATTGAAATAAAGACAAAACCAGGGACAAATTTGTAAATTCCTAATATTGAGGCACTCTTGCCTATAAAATTCATTGATTGATGTTTGAGTGAAAACATCGACATGCACAACACTTTCTCTCTCACTCTATTCTTTGTTTGTGAAATCGATTTTACTCTTTATTCTGTGTCTTGATGTTTGAAGAGAGTTCATGGGTTCTGGAGGGTTTCATGGAGATATTAACTTGGGACGAGCTTCAGATCTTCAGATCTTCCTTAAGAGTCTTGAGACAAACTCATTTCTGAAGAATCAGCGTTACAACACAAGTAATGGTGAGGCACTGGATTTGTGTAAAAAGCTTAACAAAATGGGTATCTCTTGTGACATGAGTATGACAACCCGTCCCGCGGATCCCACTAGCCCCCCCGCTAGCTATCCTAACAGACCGTTTGTGGACCCCACTAGCCTCCCGCTAGCCGCCCCAACGGACTTCAAGCTGGCCCTGCAGGGCAACGATCCTAACCCTTCACTGTTGAATGGAACTACTCATCCAAGTCCACCAGTAGGTTATTGGTGCGCCAGGCGTTCCTCGAACCTTGGTCCCCACCCTTTAACAACCTTCCCACATGACAAGCTATCACCAATTGATCTGATGTGACAACCCGTCCCGCTAACGGACCGTCCGTGGACCCCGCTAGCTGGCCCTACAGGGCGTCGATCCCAACCTCTCACCGTGGAATAGAACTACAGGTCAATTGGTGACAGCTTGTCCTGTGGGAAGGTTGTTAAAGGATGGGGACCAGGGTTCGAGGAATGCCTGACACACCAATAACCTACTGGTGGATTTGGATATCTACAGTGAGGGGTTAGGATCGATGCCCTACAGGGCCAGCTTGGGGTCCGTTGGGACGGCTAGCGGGGGCTACGAGAGTCTACAGACAGTCCGTTGGGGCAGCTAGCAGGGGCTAGTAGGATCCGCGGGACGGGTTGTCAGAATGAATATGTGGAGCAGACCCGAAGAGACGTTCCGGGTCGACCCGGGTGATTTTGTGTTTAGACCTAGAGCTGTTCATGAGTTTTCTAGGTTCGACGACCAGAATCTGAGTGAAGCTTCCTCTGCTCGCCAAGGCTTTCCGCAAAACAAAAACTTGCATGGAGTCTCTTCTCAAGCAGAGCTTAGATTTCCTGGCTTTCAAGATTCCTTTGAAGTTTCTCAATCCCTAGTCACTATGGAAGGTTCTACAGCATCCTATCCAGTAGAGAGTACTCAGTTTAACGGAAGGAGAAGATAGTTAAAGGAAGATGATCCAAAGATGACGACTGTTTTGCCTCCTAGTCTTGCGTCCATGGTTATGCGTTACGGATTTGTGTACTTAATGACCAAGGATCAGATTGGTAGTCGAGTTCTGCAGAAATTGGCTGATCAAGGAGCGTTTCTTGATTGCCACGTTATATTCCTTGAAATCATTGACCATGTCACTGAACTCTCTAAGGATCCATTTGGAAACTACTTCGTTCAGAAAATATTACAAGTTTGTGATGAAGACCTTAGAACACTGATTGTGAGAGTGTTGACCTTAAAACCAGTGGAGTTCATCAAGATCTGTCTCAATACTTATGGGTACGTACGTTTACTTCTCTTAAGTCTACTTTTGTTGATAATATAGTAAATGTAACAGTCGCTTATATATGTCACAACTCTGGCTAATGTTTTTGAATTGAAACAGAACAAGGGTTATACAGAAGTGGATTGAAACTATGAAAACAAGACAGCAGATTGCATTAGTGAAGTCTGGACTCAAACCGGGCTTCCTCCCCCTAGATAAAGATCTGAATGGAAGCCATGTCATTCGGAGTTGTTTGCAATTTCTGGGCCCTAACGACAACAAGGTTTAATTTATCTCCATCTTCTGTTTCTTACTTAAACTCTGATGAGTACGTAAAACATATGTCTGATGAATTCTTGTGCAATTTGGTGTCATTTTGTGTTGGAAGCAGCTACAAAGTATTGTACTGAGATTGCACCTCTTCTCCACGGATGCTGTGTGCTTCAGTGTTGCCTTTCAAACTCTGTTGGACCGCAACGTGAGAGACTCATCGCTGAGATATCAAGAGACTTACTTCATCTTTCACAGGATCAGTTTGGGTAAATTCAAATCTACTGTAGACTCAAAAAAGCCACTCATGATGAAATTGGTATGTTCTCTCTTTATGGGTTTGTGGAAATGGGCAGGAACTATGTGGTACAATGCCTAATAGAGCAACAAGATTCTCCAGTGAAGTTGCTGGATCAGTTTAAAACGCATTACGTCGAGCTAGCGACTCAGAAGTTTAGTAGCCATGTGATAGAGAAGTGTCTAACTAAGTATCCAGAGAGCCGAGCTGAGATTGTCAACGAGCTCCTCTCTTTTCCAAACTTTGAAGATCTTCTGCAGGATCCATATGGAAACTATGTGATCCAAAAAGCTCTCTCTGTAACCAAGGTAAATCCAATATCATACATATTTTATACAACCAAAAAGCTTCCAATAATAGAATTTGAAATGGGTTTTGGGGTTCATTGAAACAGGGAGCTGTACGAGCTAGATTGGTAGAGAAAGTTAATCGGTTTGGGAGACTAAAGTCGAGTCCTTATTGCAAGAAGATATTCTCCAAAAACATTTTCAAGAAGTGACTTTTATTAGTAACAAAAAGAAACTGTTGTTGTTAATTTTGTATTTCAAGATCCGAAACAAAGCGACACTGCCCTCTTCGTTTGTCGTCGGTCTCTTTTTTTTTTTTTTTTTGTAGTGCATGAGGAACAACTTTTGCTAAACCAGAACATCGTACGTGTTAGAATGTGCTTTATGCCATTACTCTTTATGATATACTCGTATAACTTAAGAGACAATGGTTTTCCCCTCTTTCTCTATATATGTTATATGGGTCCAATCAATTTCAATATCAAAGGAACGAGGACATGAGAAGCATTAAGACTAATCACGAAGATGAACTGTAAGTTCTAAAAAGTTTAGTGATACGTTGAAAAAAAAAAATTAGTGATACATTTAATTAAATGATATAGAGAGCTTAAATAGTAAGAAATCTATTGAAAATGATGTTTATTAACTCGAGCTTGTTTTTATATTTTATATAATGANTTTTTTTTTTTTTTTTTTGTAGTGGATGAGGAACAACTTTTGCTTAACCAGAACGTCGTACGTGTTATTATGTGCTTTATGCCATTATACCATTTATGATATATTCCTTTTATTTCAAAATATATGATGTTTTAACCAAAATACACAGAATAAAAAGTGTCTAATTTTAAAAATTTAACCTATAAAAAACAATACTGCATAATAGAAAATATTAAACTAATCTAAAACTTGTTAGAAATTTGAAAACATCCTATATTATGAAACAAAAATTCTTTTCAAAAACATCTTCCATTATTAAAACGAGGACATGAGACAATGGTTCTCCCCTCTTAAGAGACAATGGTTCTCCCCTCTTTCTCTATATATGTGATATCAAAGGAACGAGGACATGAGAAGTATTAAAACTAATTAAGAAGATCTGTAAGTTCTAAAAAGTTTAGTGATACATTTAATTAGATGATATGGAGAGCTTAAATAGTTTATTGGGAGATGGTGAACCGGAGATTTACCGAGATTGACGGTCGAGATGATAAACCCAAAAATGGAAGTCATGAAGATATTATTCTAGAAGATATTAGATAAATGTTAATATTGATTTAAGAAGTTTAGCATTATCGTATAAATAATATTTAGCTTATCATAATCTTAATTTAGGAAACTCATCTCTATATAAGAGAATGTATATTGTACAATTACAATAATGAGAGTCTAATATAATTCTTCCTCTAACACATTATGTGTCTTTACTCTCATCAAATCCTACATGGTATCAGAGCCCAAGGTTCAAGTTCTGGTGGACCTAGAAAAGTGGATACGGACATGCCTCTTGTTAACCCGAGTAATGGGGGCCCAAGAAGGGGTTTATTATCGGTTCAAGTGGGATCGGTTCGAGATGGAGTTATCATCTCGAGGAGGCGTGTTAAAATCCCATTTGTGGTCCTTGGTTTGAAGGGGAGATTGTTGGAATACAATCCAAGTCCCACATCTGAAGTTTGATAAAACTATCATTAATATATAAAGGGTTAGGGCCAATCTACTAATTGCCAATTGGTTTTTAGTTAATAGCCCAAGATAAGCCCAAATTTAACATGTTGTAAAGAAGAATAGAATAATTTGTGTGTGTATTCATCGAGGTTTGTACAAGGTATTTATACAACTTTGGTAAACCCTAAGACAAAGATTGCTGACCAAGCAACTATACAAGTCGGCTAACTATCGAGGCCTTGTATACATCGGCCCAATAAAAGACGTAAAGCCGAAATCCAAAAATTGGTGAGGCTAAAGATCATGAAACTCAATAATTGCAAACGACATGCAGATGATTGGAAATGACTCTTCCAAGAGCTGATCCGGTGCCTTATGTTCTCAATCAAAGGGAGACAATCATCAAGAGACATCCTCTTGGTGAGCAAAGGCAATCCCAAGTAATGAACTGGCACTGGCAATGAGCCACTCGTAAAAGGAAACCGAGACAGGACAGCATGCCGAGAAGAAGCAGAGACACCAGCCAAGAATAAAATTGATTTTTCCAAGCTGATACTAAGCCCCGAGAATGCTTCTAAGTCCCTGAAAACCTCTAAAATCCCCTCAAAGTAGATGTTTCTACTTGTTTCTCCCAGGGAAATTACATTGTTCAATGCGGACTAAAAAATGGAGCCATTGTGTCTCTTGATCTACGTGAGAGATCAAGGATAACTAGACACAAGATAAGACATCATCAATCATCGAGTAAAGCTGGTCAAACTACTACACATAAACTAAACAGTGGTTCGAGGTACTTCTAAGATACATCTTTTTCATATCTCTCTCTTGAGAATTCCTCACAAAAATTATGGTGATACTTATTTCTAACTATATATTACTTTTGGTAGCTCCAAGGAAACATAAATCTGTCTCACCTAATCTACATGCCCTCATCTATTACATGGTTGCGAAACGATTGAAACCATGTAGGCAACTTCTCTTTACTTTTTTTTCTTTTTCTTTTTTTGTGACTCTTTATTTCACTCATTGCTTCTCTATAGCCTGAAGATGCTGAAAACTTATGATCAGTATTTAATATATGGCAAGCTCCATAGATGGAACAATGAGTACTACCCTTACTAGCTCTAGCTTCTGCATATAGCCCCACCAATTATCTAAAGAGCAGACTTTTCTCTTATCATATATCAGGCTATACGATCAACTAATGGTAGCTATACAAACATATGAAGGATACGTAAATTCTCATACTCGTATCAAATTTGACATCGACCGTCAGAAAAATTTCTTATATCAAGTAGTAAATGGGAACCATATATGTTCGGAAGACAGAATTGTGATGTTGAATTCAATAAGATGATTTGAGTTTCCTTATTTTTGTTTGTCTTGTGTTGTTTGTTTCAGGAGGATATGACTGCTATACTCGCATTTGGAGTATCAAATCTGGTCAACTTCTGTCGGAAAACAAATTCTCCAACTCTGTCCCTTCAGTTGTGAGTTGGTCTACTGTTGCAAGTACTTGCTTTATTGATCTTTAATCCTGCTTCTTGACTTCTTTTCCTCTTTATCTCTAGTGGGAACTGAAACTTGAATTGTTGTATTTTCAGGGAAGGAGACTGGAATGCTAGAATTGTTCTGTTAAGGTTTAACTTACACAAAACTCACTCAAACCCATAAATAAGAAAAAGAGGCAAAGGAAAATCAAAATTGCTTTTTAGATTGAAGATCGCTGAAAAGGGNTGTGTCAACATAAAACCTTCCTCATTACGGGCTATTTCAATACCCAAAAAATATTTGAGCTTGCCCAAATCCTTCATACGGAAACACTCGGCCATATATGTCTTGAATTTGCGGATTGCCTCACTATCATTTCCACAAACAATAAGATCATCAACATAAACTAAAACACGAATCTCGACACTCCCACGGGTATAGGTAAATAAGGAGTAATCAGAGTAAGACTGAACAAATCCGGCTTTAGTAAGAGCGGTAGAAAGCTTCTCATACCAACAGCGAGGTGCTTGCCGGAGCCCGTAAAGTGATTTATGGAGGCGACACACTTTATTTGGTTCAGGATGTGTAAAACCTTGCGGAAGCTTTTATATACACTTCTTCATGAATATCACCGTGAAGAAAAGCGTTGTGGACGTCCATTTGATGCACTTCCCAATTATTTGCAGCCACAAGACGTAACAAACTTCGAACAGTTGTCATTTTTGCCACCGGTGCAAACGTTTCAGCAAAATCTCGACCCGCAACTTGTCGATTTCCTAGCACCACAAGGCGTGCCTTATACCGTTCTATACTTCCATCAGAGTGAAACTTGATTTTATAAACCCACATTGTGTCAAGAGCCACTTTTCCCTCAAGAACACCAACTTCTTTACCCATAGCATTCGTCCACCGTTTGTCTTGAATAGCCTCTTTGTAACTTCGTGGCTCCACCGATGCACTAACCGCTGCAAGAAAAGCTTTGTGGCGGGTCGAAAAACGTGCATCAGTGATAAAATCGGTGAGTGGGTATAGTGAAGTACCTTGGACCGTGACGAGAGAATCGCGGATGGAGTGATCGGGAAGAACGTGATTAGATGGAGTGCTTGCCACATTATTATACAACAGGTAATCTTGCAATCGAACAGACGGTATCTTCGTACGCTTACCATGTCCTAATTCAGCTTCGACGGTACTAGGATCATCATTCACAACACTAGCAGCAGATGTTCTAGGCGACACAATGGGTCCAACTTCTAGAATTGCAACATCAAGATCAGCAGGACTAACTTCACGAACCTCTGTTTCGACAACTTTGGCTGGGGAGTCCGTCTCACTCGTAGAACCCACGACACTCCCCCTGTTTTCAATATTTCCCGATACGTCAAGAAGCCAATCAAAATCACAATTGTCTACAACACAGCTAGAGGGTTCGGATTCCAACTGAGAAGAGAATGGAAATTCAGTTTCCTTGAATATCACATCACGAGACACAAAGAACTCATTTGTGTCCAAATCGTATAAGTTCCAGCTTTTCTTACTGTACGGGTAACCAACAAAAACACATTTTCTACTTCGTGAGACAAACTTGTCTTTGTCTCGTATCTGTTTGTGAGCATAACACAAAGAACCGAACACTCTCAGCTCATCATACGAAGGTTGTTGTCCAAACAACACCTCATGAGGACACTTATGACGTAGAAGCTTTGTTGGTGTTAAATTAATAACATGAGCTGCAGTCAATACCGCTTCTCCCCAAAATTTAGTAGGCATATTTGCTTGAAATAACAACGATCTTGCAACATTTACGAGATGACGATGCTTTCTTTCCACTCTACCATTTTGTTGCGGTGTTCCCACACAAGTGTTTTGATGTACAATACCCTTTTCTCGAAACAAAGATGACAAACACAAGAATTCTGTTCCATTATCACTTCGAACCATTTTAACCGCCTTACCAAATTGTTTTTCTGAATAAGCACAAAAATTTTGAAGAACACTCTTAAGTTCTAATTTTTCTAACAGCAAAAATGTCCACACAGTACGAGAAAAATCATCCAAAATTGTTAAAAAATATGATGCTCCGTTAGACGCTTTGATACGATAGGGACCCCAAACATCAACATGGATTAAAGCAAAATACTCACTTGTTTTATTAATACTTTCCGAAAAAGAATCTCTAGTTTGCTTAGCCCGAAAACATGTGTCACACGGACTTGGACTAGCAGAAACAGAAACACCAGAAAACAAAGGCATAGTAGCTAATACTGAAAACGAGGGATGACCTAACCGCTAATGCCACAACTGTTCATCAACCTTCCGAACTGTCTTGTTTACTCGAGCAACTTTGTCATCCGCAAAATAATAAACGCCATCACGTTCTTTCCCGGCTCCAGTCAGCGTCCTCGAAAACCGGTCATGTAAAACACACACCGCGTCGGTGAAAAACGCAAAACAATTAGAATCCTTCAAGAGTTTTGATACCAAGACTAATGAGCAATTCAAATCTGGTACATATAAAACATCATATAAACTAATACGATCCGATAAAACATCATGTCGTGATGATGTTGTACTTCCATCTGCAAAACCAATCGTATAAGGTGATGTATCTTTAAGATTTGAAAGAACAGACAAATCTCCCGTCATGTGATGAGAAGCTCCTGTATCAAGAATCACATCTCCACATATCTTACCAATCAATTTGTCACCACCTCCACTTGATTTTTCTTTCAACATCTGAGAAAGCGCATGTAACATTTGTTCTGGAGTGAGATTAGTAGAACCCGCAACATTCGGATTGGCACTTGTTGCATAGGCAATATTAACTTGTCCTCTTCCTCTTCCACCAGAAAAATCACCACGACCACTGCCTCGGTTTGAACCACGTCCTCCTCTACCATTCCTCTCGGAGAACCACTCTGGATATCCTACTATCTGCCAACATGAGTTCTTCTCATGACCAGCTCTCCCACAGTTGGAACAGAGTCGATCACGTCCTCTGTTTCCACCAAAACTTTGACCCCCAAAATTACTTTCTTCACGAGAATCACGTCGAGCTGTATTTGCATCACCACTCCCTTGTTCACGACAAGCTAGAAATCCAACAGCTTCATGTTGTTGTTCACGTACCTTTGCTGAATTCAGCCTGTCTTCTTCTCGAATCACTTTGTTGTACACTTTCCCGAGATCAGGCAACACATCAGCCTCAATAATTGCAGTCACCACATGTCCGAATCTCGACTCGTCGAGAACCATCACGAACTAATGAACTCTTTCATCTTCTCTCTCCTTCTCATATGCTGCTGCCGCAGAACACGTACAAGCCGGTGGTGGCCTATACGTTTGCAGCTCCTCCCACATCTTGGCAAGCCGTCCATAGTAATCAATCACCGCTTGCCCTTCTTGTCTACATGAAGCTAACTTAGCCATTAGTTGATGCACACGTACTTTATTCCCAACTGAGAAACGTTCTCGCAAATTGTCCCACAACTTGTGAGCATCGGTGAATAAAATATCCCACATATGCCCACGCTTCAGATGGTCATGCTGAGCGTGAAAGGGGGGTGTTAGTGTAAAATATCCCACATCGGAAAGATGTAAGGGATTTAAGTAATATATAAAGGGTTAGGGCCTCTCCACTCATTGCCAATTGGTTTTGAGTTGGAAGCCCACAGTAAAGCCCGAATTTAATATGGTATCAGAGCAATCGAACTCTTTCATCTTCTCTCTCCTTCTCATATGCTGCTGCCGCAGAACACGTACAAGCCGGTGGTGGCCTATACGTTTGCAGCTCCTCCCACATCTTGGCAAGCCGTCCATAGTAATCAATCACCGCTTGCCCTTCTTGTCTACATGAAGCTAANGATGAACTCTTTCATCTTCTCTCTCCTTCTCATATGCTGCTGCCGCAGAACACGTACAAGCCGGTGGTGGCCTATACGTTTGCAGCTCCTCCCACATCTTGGCAAGCCGTCCATAGTAATCAATCACCGCTTGCCCTTCTTGTCTACATGAAGCTAACTTAGCCATTAGTTGATGCACACGTACTTTATTCCCAACTGAGAAACGTTCTCGCAAATTGTCCCACAACTTGTGAGCATCGGTGAATAAAATATCCCACATATGCCCACGCTTCAGATGGTCATGCCTGAGCGTGAAGGGGGGGTGTTAGTGTAAAATATCCCACATCGGAAAGATGTAAGGGATTTAAGTAATATATAAAGGGTTAGGGCCTCTCCACTCATTGCTAATTGGTTTTGAGATGGAAGCCCACAGTAAAGCCCGAATTTAATATGGTATCAGAGCAGTCGATCCTATGGATCTCTATTACTATGGGTTAGGATTTTCGTTTGCTTCCGCTTCTATAATTTTCTATCTATTTTTAATCGTTTCTTTATTTAAAAAAAAATCTATAATTTCTTTGACTTTTTATCGCTTGCTTCTTATGCAAGGTTCTTCTGATTTTTGTCAAAAAAAAAAAATCTGGAATTTGTATCTTGACACACACGTGAGTGTGTTTTTTTTTTTTTTTTTATGTTTGGCCATGATTTGGGTTGTGGTGAAAATAAATCCAAGATGTACGATGGTGTTGGTCTCTTGGTCAAAAAACAAAAAAAAGAAAGAAAGAGGAGGAAGATGAGAAGAAGGACGTGAATCGTGATTCTTTTTTTTTAAGGAATTATGTTGTATTGGTTAGTGATTTGGTCACGTTTGATTCTTATTGACTAGCAAGTTTGCTAGGGCGGTGATGAAACTTAGATGTGCGGTGTGTTGAAAGATCGATCATAAACCAATGGTGATCTTTGGTATCTAAAGACAAAGAAGAAGCGAGTTGGCTTGTTTTATAGATTCGACCAAAGATTATGTTTTTGGCTAGCACAAGTGTTCCGTGATGATGATGTTTAAGCTGATAACGGCCATCACGTATCCATGGTGTTGAAGATTGTTGGTGATTATGTTTCACCAAGTTTATTCTAATTATGGTTTATTGCTTAATCGAGCATAACCTTAGGAATTGACTCTACAGCTGAGTATAAATGCCACGAAGATGACTCTACGGCCGAGTATAAACGCTGTTGATGACCCTACGACCGGGTATAAACGTCGATGATGACCCGACGGTCGGGTATAAAGCTGTTATTTTGAAGACTTGTCCAATCTCACCCGTGTTACCACGTATGAGCTTGCCGGAGGGTATTGGGAGATGGTGAACCGGAGATCTACCGAGATTGACGGTCGAGATGATAAACCCGAAAATGGAAGTCATGAAGATATTATTCTAGAAGATATTAGATAAATGTTAATATTGATTTAAGAAGTTTAGCATTATCGTATAAATAATATTTAGCTTATCATAATCTTAATTTAGGAAACTCATCTCTATATAAGAGAATGTATATTGTACAATTACAATAATGAGAGTCTAATATAATTCTTCCTCTAACACATTATGTGTCTTTACTCTCATCAAATCCTTCATAGTTAGAAATCTATTGAAAATGATGTTTATTAAATCGAGCTTGTTTTTATGTTTTATATAATGATCAAGATTCAAATGTTGTTTTTTATTTATGGCTAGAAAAATGATGAAAATGTATATCAAAAGTCTTTTCAAAATCATCATTATGAAAAAAATAAGACTTAAATCAGCTTTTCAATTTCCAGTATGATTTAAATATTATTTTTAATTTATTTATTCTTCCAAAACTCATTATTACTTTAATTTTTTTTTTATACAAACTCATTATTGCACCATTCACTCAAATTCTAAAACTTACTCCATTATCATTCCACAATTCTTACACTACATTTGAGTCCTTATTGTAAGAAGAATATTCTCGAAAAACATCTTGAAGAAGTGACTTTGATTAGTAACAAAAAAAAACTGTTGTTGTTAATTTTGTATTTCAAGTTCGGAAACAAAGAGACACTGCCCTCTTTGGAGCATGACTAACAACTTTTGCTAAACCAGTACATCAGGTAGTCGTACGTCTTAGAATATTTTCTTTATGCCATGACTAACAACTGTTCTCACTCTTTCTCTTTTAACATTATTTGATATGATCATTAGATCAAGGAACGAGGACATAGAAATGAAACATTAGGACTAACTAAGAATATGTATTGCAAGTTCCAAAAAGTTGAATGATACATTTAAATAGATGATGATAGAAGTAGAAATTCATTGGGAATGATGTCTATTAAATCCAGCATTTTTATTTTTATAACAAGCCCAAAACATCATGAATAGTTGTTTTTCATTTATGGCTAGAAAAAATGACGAAAATGTATATCAAAAGTCTTTCCAAAATCATCATTATAAGAAAAAGTAAGAGTTTAATCACCTTTTCAATTTTCAATACGATTTGAGCATTATTTTTAATTTATTGAATATTTCAAAACTTATTATTGCTTTTAATTTTTATTCACATTAATATTTTTTTAATTCTACTACTAATTTTCAAAAATCATCCAACTTCTTTAACTAAATATATAATATCAGAATAATAATAATAAAATGAAAAAACTATTTAATATGTTGAAAAGAAAAGAAAATATAAATGTTTTTAAAAAAATTGATATGATGGATGAGAAAATAAATAATGATATCAAAAGAAAATAAATGAAACCAGATAAATATACAATAGTGATGTGCTTAAACAGAAAAAAAGAAATGATTAATGTACTATTAGATGAAATACTAGACAAAATTGTACTCATTGTTTCATAATATATGATATTTTTAACTTGTAATATAAAGTTAATTATCTTTTATTGGTTTTCTCTATATATTGATCAAGCCTGGTATAATAGAATATTATCTTCTATTCTATATTCATGGTAGAATATATAGATACGATCGTTTATTCTATTTTGAAGCCTGATAGTATTGGCCATGATAGAATTGAACACTATCGTCTATTTTATACATTTGAGTTGTGTTAAGATAGAATAGCTTCAGACTTGTTTACTTGTGTATTACGATAGATTCTCTTTGTAAACCTAAAATGTTAATAGAAGAGAAATATATCTCTCTCATCCTCTCAAATTCCAAATTCGTCACTGTTCATCATATCCTTTTTTTTTTTTTTTTTGGTCAAAAGCTTGGTATCATTCAGATCATACAAAGTTAAGAGTAGCCAATATTACAAAAATAATAAGGCTTACAATAAGCATAACCAAACATAACAAGACAAAGGGATAGCTAGAAAAGTTCGACAAAGAATCCATGATAACTTGGAGACAAAAGCTTAATGGCAATTTGACGCAAGTGACAACACAGTTTGTCGAAGGATCATCCATGGACAGAGCAATGAACGATGCAATGGTCACTGTCAATAGACTCTCATATCAGAAACCATAAAAAATTTGGTGAGAGATTTATCTCATGTAACCATTCTATTGGTTTTGTTTTATTTTTTATTTTTTAAAATTTAAATTAAAAATTAAATTATAGAAAATCTATTAAAATAATATATCTGAGAAACTTACACTTGTTCTACCAATGCATATGATCTTATAATATACTTTAACTTGACCACAATGGTTCTCCCTCTTTCTCTCTTACATGAGTTGATATGATCATGATGAGATCGAAGGAACGGGGACATTAGAAATAAAACATTAAGACCAATCAAGAATATGTATTGCAAGTTCCAAAAAGTTGATACATTTAATTAGATGGTATAGAGAAATTAAATAAGAAAAAATCTATTGGAAATAATATCTATTAAGTCTATTTTTTTTTTACAGCAAAGTCAGAAACATCATGAATAGTTGTTTTTCATTTATGGTTAGAAAAAAAAGACGAAAATGTATATTAAAAGTCTTTTCAAAATCATCATTATGGAAAAAAATAAGAGTTTTATCACCTTTTCAACTTCTAATATAATTTAAACATTATTTTTTAATTAATTTCTTCTTCTAAAACTTCTTATTGCTTTTAACTTTTTATACACACTAATATTTGTTTGATTCTAGTAGCAAATTTCAAAAAACATCCACTTTCTTTAACTAAATATATAATATCAGAAAAATAAACAAACGAAAAAATCCTATTTAATATGTTAAAAATAAAATAAATTACAATAAAAAAACAAAAAATTGATATGGTGGATGATAAAATAAATAACGATATTAAAATAAAATAAATGATACCAGATAAATATACAATATTGATGTGCTTAAACACAAAAAAAGAATGATAAATGTATTAGATGAAAGACTAGACTAAATTGTACTCTTTATTTCATAATATATGGTATTTTTAACTTGTAATATAAAGTTAATTATCTTTTATTGGTTTTGACCCTTTTTCGTCAACCAAACAATTGATTTTTAAAAAAATTAATATTATTTTGATCATTCATATTCTAAATATTATTATTATCATTGGTCAAATTATGTTTGAGTAGATAACAAATGAAGTTTTAGTAAAAAAAAAACAAAAATCAAATATACATTGTAAATCTCATTATTAGTTTGCCGATGTAATCATATTAGGGGGAGGTATTGGTTTAGGATTTAGAAAGAATTTTAATGACTTCATGTTCTTGCTGATTTTTAGAATCATAGAAAATTGAAAGTTAAAAATGAAGGATTCTAAGAGATTGTTTAGGAAGTTTTTTAAAATCTTGCTGATTTGTTTTTTCTAATCTTGTAAAATCTTTCTATTTGATGAAAGAGTTTTCATGACTTTTGTTATGAAGGAAATGATATAAAAATCCTAAACCAATAATATAAAATTTAAATTCATTAACAACCCAAGATTCTTTTGTTTTACTTGAATAACATAAAACTTTAAATGACTTTATAAAACTCTTAATCCAATAACACTAGATTTATCAAGATTTTAGATAACTTTTTACAAATCCACAACCAATAACACCAAATAAGAGTTTTAAAAAGTCTTGATTGAATAACAACATATTTACCTAACTTTTAAAGTTATAAAAATTCTTTCTAAATCCTAAACCAATACCTCCCTTTATTATAGCATAAATGATTCAGTTAGCTTTAGCTTCCCAAGAGTGACGTAAAAACCAAAAACATGGGACATTCTAATTAAGGAAAGTGCGATTCCAAAAGCGACATTAGGGTTTTCTGAGTCTCCCTCACGCTAGGGCTTGTGACGGCCACCACCGGTGAGCCTTCATGTCGGAGGTAGATCCCCCTCAAGGGGACGAGTCTTCTTCGCAAAATAAGCAACAATCTTATGCAGCTGCAGTGATTAAGCGTCCTTCGCTTAAGAAACACGACTATGATGTTAATTGGGTGGATGGAGTCCCAACGATTGTGGTTCCTGATGTGGTGCTTCAGGATTCGGTTCCTCTCTGGGACGATTTCTTGGTGGGTAGGTTTCCTTCAGCGGCTCCGCATGTTGCGAAAATTCATGTAATAGTCAACAAGATCTGGCCTCTTGGTGATAAGTCAGTCCGAATAGATGTTTATGAAAATTCTGCAACTTCTGTTCGATTCCGTATTCGTGATGAGGCTACCAGGAAGAGAGTTTTGAGACGTGGAATGTGGAATATTGCGGGAGTACCTATGATGCTAGCTAAATGGTCCCCCCTTCCAGAGGATGCGCAGCCTGTTATCTCCTCGATGCCCTTGTGGGTTTCTCTGAAGAATGTTCCTCACTCTCTCTTTTCTTGGGAGGGTCTCGGTTTTTTGACCAGCCCAATAGGTAACCCTATTAGGTTACACCCAGATACTGAGTTGTGCAGTCGGTTTAGTGAGGCTAAGGTTTTTGTGGACGTCAATCTTACGCAAACCTTGCCTTCCACGTTTCGTTTTCAATTGTCAAAAACAGAGGATGTAACTGTGGAGTTCCAGTACCACTGGCTCCCTCCAAAATGCTCTCGATGTAACGGGTGGGGGCACATTAGTGATGATTGTGTGTCTGCTCCAGTGTTCCCTCCTAAAGATTCTGATGTTGTTATTGAAGAAGGGGAAATTGTTTCTCCGAAAAAGGTTACGGAGGCAGAGGTTCCTCCTCCGGTCCCGTTTCAGCAAACTGCAGTTACTGCTGCTGCAGGTGTGAGTAAGGAAATTCCTTCTCAAGTGGATGATGCTGCCGGTTGGTCAGTTGTCTCTCCCGGGAAGGGCTGTAAGAACTCTGACAAAGCTCGTAGTCCGTCTGCTGTAGGACATATTACTGTTTCCGGCTCTTCTAGATTCTCGGTTCTGGGGGATACAGAGGATGTTGGTGACTCGGAAATGGCTAACTCTGATCATTTGGCTCCGGCTGCTCCGGCCCCGGCTGCTGTAGTTACAGAGCCTGCAGCAAAAACTTTAGCTACTGTAGTTCCTACTAAGCAGACAGCTGCATTGGATGTTCCCATTCGCGCTTCTCTACCATGGCAGACGAAACAGTTACACAAGACTACTTCAGAGTCTTCTTCTCAGCAAGCCAAGGGGGCTCCTCCTGGCGTCTCGAGCAAGAAGAACTCCCGAACTCGCCATTAATGTCTGGTTTTTTCTGGAACATGCGTGGTTTTAACAAATCTAAAAAACATTCTATTGTTCGTGATTGGTTGCAAACTGAATCTCTGCAGTTTGGGTGTTTACTTGAAACGCGTGTCCAGGAAACTAAGGCCCCTAGGATCATTTCTTCAGTGTTCCGTGGATGGTCTTCGATTACTAACTATGAGTTCAATGATCTTGGTCGAATTTGGGTGGTATGGAAGGAAGATGTGCGTGTAACACCGGTTTTTAAGAGTGGTCAGGTCGTCACCTGCTCAATTCTTTTGCTTGGTAACACTATGGAATTCTTTGTCTCGTTTGTTTATGCATACAATTTGGCTGAAGAAAGAAAGGAGCTTTGGGAGGATCTTAAGTCTCATTTTGACTCCCCACTTTTTACAAATCAGCCTTGGGTGATAGTTGGAGATTTTAACGAAATACTTGATGGTGCTGAGCACTCTACTTATGATGACAATCCCTTTGTCACTAGTGGGATGCGGGACTTTCAGGATGTGGTACGGCATTTTTCGCTAACAGACAT
>NC_025698.1:20284257-20287352 GCF_000633955.1 Camelina sativa | reverse complement strand
CTAAAACCTCTATTAAGGTCTTTAAGTCGCCGAAAGCTTAGTAAACTCTCAGAGCAGGTGGAGGTTTCCCACAAGGATCTTTGCCAGAAACAACTTGCTATGCTCTCAAATCCCTCGTCGGCTGCGGAGGAGGCTGAGGACCAAGCATTTCAGCGGTGGAATCATCTGTCTGATCTTGAGGAATGTTTTTTGAAACAACAGTCCAATTTACACTGGCTATTGGTGGGTGACAAGAACAACAAATTTTTTCACAGAGCTGTCCAGGCTCGACAAGCCCTTAATGCTATTCGAGAGATTCTCTGTCAGGATGGCTCCATTGCAAAAACTCAACCGGAGATTAAAGCGGAGGCAGTAAGGTTCTTTGAGGAGTTTCTAACTTTTGAGCCAAATGACTATGAGGGGATGAGCGTTTCTCAGTTAGAGGAGTTAGTGTCATTTCGTGTCTCTTCTCCTCAACATGAGGGTTTGTTGAAGTTGGTTTCTGATGAGGAGATTCGACACACGCTATTTAAGATGCCGGTTGGTAAGTCCCCTGGTCCGGATGGTTATACTGTTGAGTTCTTTAAGCAAGCATGGTCAGTTATAGGACGAGACTTCGTTGTTGCGGTTCAATCTTTCTTCCTTAAAGGCTTCCTCCCTAAAGGTGTAAACTCAACAATTTTGACTCTCATCCCAAAAAAATCCGACTCTACGGAGATGAAGGATTACCGTCCTATTTCTTGCTGCAATGTGTTGTATAAGGTAGTCTCCAAGATTATTGCTAATCGTTTGAAGATTATATTGCCTTCATTCATTGCTCCTAATCAGTCAGCTTTCATAAAGGATAGGCTTATGATGGAGAACCTGTTGCTTGCTTCTGAATTGGTGAAGGACTATCACAAGGAGTCCATCTCCCCTCGGTGTATGATGAAGATTGATATCTCCAAGGCCTTTGATTCAGTGCAATGGCCTTTTCTTATCAACATCCTCAAAGCTATTAATGTCCCCGCGAATTTCATTCATTGGATAGAACTTTGTATCTGCTCTGCTTCTTTCTCTGTGCAAGTCAATGGGGAGTTAGCTGGTTATTTCCAAAGCAAAAGAGGTTTGAGGCAAGGATGTTCTCTATCCCCTTATCTATTTGTCATTTGTATGAATGTCCTGTCCCTAATGCTGGATAAGGCTGCTACTGATCAGTTCATTGGTTATCATCCTCGCTGCAAAACAATGAACCTCACACACCTCTGCTTTGCTGATGATATTCTCATCTTTACTGATGGGAGCTCACACTCCATAGTGGCGACTCTAGCTGTTTTTGATAGGTTTGCCGCTGTCTCGGGCCTCCGAATAAACCTTCAGAAATCCTCGCTGTTCATGGCTGGTTTTTCAACTCAACATCAGCACGACATCCTACAGCACTTCCAGTTCTCTGTGGGCTCACTACCTGTTCGGTACTTGGGACTCCCTCTCCTCACCCGTTCTATGACGCATGCTGACTATCTTCCTCTCCTTGAGCGTATTCGTAGTCGTATATCCTGCTGGACTGGTCGGTTTCTGTCTTTTGCGGGTAGACTTCAGTTGATAAAGTCGGTGTTATCTAGTCTCACCACTTTCTGGTTCTCTGCTTTCCGTTTGCCGAAGCGATGCCTTCAGGAGATTGATAGTCTCTTCTCGGCTTTCTTGTGGTCTGGTCCGGCTCTAAATACAAAAAAGGCCAGAATCTCTTGGCTTGACGTGTGTAAACCAATGCATGAGGGAGGGCTGGGGCTTCGTCGTCTGCAGGATACGAACACGGTGTGTATTTTGAAGCTCATTTGGCGACTAGTGTCTGCTAGTACCTCTCTTTGGGTCAACTGGGTTCGAAGGAACTTGATCCGCACTGGTTCGTTTTTCTCTGTCAATGAGAGGAGTGTTGGTGGATCATGGATGTGGAGGAAGATTTTGAAATACCGTGACCTTGCTGCGAATTTACATAAAAAGGAGATATCTTCGGGCACTGACACTTCATTCTGGTTTGATGTTTGGAGCCCTATTGGTCTGCTGTTTGCTCAACTTGGGAACCGGGGTAACATTGATATGGGGATCCCACAGAAGAGTATTGTGGCAGAGGCCCTCTTGCATCGACGACGACGGCATCGTGTTGATATTCTGAATCAGATTGAGGATGCTCTTGACTCTATCCGCCACTCAGTGCACCCTCAAGGTAGTGATCGTCCACTCTGGAAACAGAGGAATGGTTCTTTTAAGAGTATATTCGCTTCCTATGACACTTGGTGTTTAATAAGGCAACCAAATGCTCCCTGTGCCTGGTCTGCAGGCGTTTGGTTCACTCATTCAACACCTAAGTACGCCTTTATAGCTTGGCTTGCTCACCATAATCGGCTCTCTACTGGTGACAAGTTAGTTCAGTGGAACGCTGCTGCAAATGGAGATTGTGTTCTCTGTCAGGGTTGTGGGGAAACGAGAGAACATCTTTTTTTCTCCTGCTCCTATTCCTCGAACGTGTGGTCTACTCTTGTTCACAACTTGCTGGGAGCCCGGTTCACCACGTCTTGGACAACATTGGCTTCTCTGCTCGTGGACTCTTCTACTCCTCGCCTACCCCTGTTTGTCCTGCGGTATGTCTTCCAATCCACTATACACAGCCTATGGCGGGAACGTAATGCTCGAAGGCACGGAGAAGCTCCTATTTCGTCATCCACCCTTTGCCGCTTCATCGACAAGCAAGTCCGCAATCGTTTGCTCACACTGACCTCCACCTCTGGCTATGAGAATGGACTCCAGCTCTGGTTTCGAAGTCATCCTCTCCCAACCATATCAGTCTCTTAAACTTTTCGGTTGTTAAACGGTTGTTCTAAAATGTAAAACCAACTTTGGACCACTGTTGTTTTTTGGTGAATATAATTTAACATTCATACAAAAAAAAAAAAGTATGAAATTGTGTTTTGTGTATTTATTGTATTAGGTGTATTTTGGATTAGGCATCGGACACGACTTTTCAGAAAATGAAATAAACACATTTACATCGTCAGATATGTCTGTCTAGACGTTGATAATAATAGAGAGATTAATAACTGAACATAAAATTGGTTACAGATACTGAAAATTATTCACAT
>NC_025698.1:20282198-20283959 GCF_000633955.1 Camelina sativa | reverse complement strand
TGCTCACCATAATCGGCTCTCTACTGGTGACAAGTTAGTTCAGTGGAATGCTGCTGCAAATGGAGATTGTGTTCTCTGTCAGGGTTGTGGGGAAACGAGAGAACATCTTTTTTTCTCCTGCTCCTATTCCTCGAACGTGTGGTCTACTCTTGTTCACAACTTGCTGGGAGCCCGGTTCACCACGTCTTGGACAACATTGGCTTCTCTGCTCGTGGACTCTTCTACTCCTCGCCTACCCCTGTTTGTCATGCGGTATGTCTTCCAATCCACTATACACAACCTATGGCGGGAACGTAATGCTCGAAGGCACGGAGAAGCTCCTAGTTCGTCATCCACCCTTTGCCGCTTCATCGACAAGCAAGTCCGCAATCGTTTGCTCACACTGACCTCCACCTCTGGCTATGAGAATGGACTCCAGCTCTGGTTCCGAAGTCATCCTCTCCCAACCATATCAGTCTCTTAAACTCTTCGGTTCTTAAACTGTTGTTCTAATATGTAAAACCAACTTTGGACCACTGTTGTTTTTTTTGGTGAATATAATTTAACATTTATACAAAAAAAAAAANAAAAAAAAAAAAAAAAAAAAAAAAAAACCAAAAACATGACTACGACTGATACAATATATTGCTGGTAGCTTTAGCTTTGGTTTAGTTGGTTTTTGAAGAACTCTTTGTATCATTCATTCAAATCTAATGAAAGTCTTATGATGATACACCAGTAAATAAATGGATTTTTTTTTTTGACAGGATTAAAAGGAGTTTACACAAGGAAAATATCCAAAAAATCATTAGGAAAAAAATATATGTTAAGTCTATGCCATATTTTTTTTTCTTTTTTTAAGTTTATGCCATTTTATGCCTAATGCAAGGTAAAAAATAAAGAAAAACAGTTGTATTTTAATTGTGGCAAACGAAAGTGATGAAAGGTTTGGGAAACTACAGTCGAGTCGTCATTGCAAGAGGATATTTATATATTCTTGAAACTAGTATTTTTCTTGTGTGTGATGGAATGTGAATGAATGATACGATGATGAACAATGGTGAAAGCAAGGTGTTTCAATTCCCCTTATGCAGTTGTAGTATAAGAGGTGTCAATCCAATCTGAGTGTTTGCAAGCAATCAGGATGTGCATATATGTCTAAGTCAAGCCAAATATTAAAGATGTTTGTCACTAACAATCCTATGATGAAATGTAAAATGCAGAATGTAAAAGCTACTAGAACTAGGTGCTAAATGTAAATGAAACAGAATGATTATTACAGTTATGAAGCTAGAACAGAAATAGAAACTGTGGTAATGAACTAATGCAATGCAAGTAATGAAGAGGACACTAAGCAAATGCAACAGAAATGCAACTAGAATGAGACAAGAGATAAGACAGGACAACTATAAAGCATAAACGAAAGTTCTGGGGATGAACTCGAGCAAGCACTCGATCGAGTGTAGATCGAGTGCAGGGTCGAGCTGGACAAATCCGGAAAACAGAGCGATGCAAGAAAAACAGAGCAACACAAAAGCAAATCAAACAACGATCAAACAACAGGATTTAAACTAGGAAATCAGTAAAAAAGGAAGGCCTTGAGGAGGGATTCATGGGCTGGACTATGATTGAGGTCATCTAACTTGGTCAACAAATCTCAAACAACTTGAGCTAATCTCTAGACATATATTTCTAAGACATGTTTAATCCACTCTCATGGCAAGAAACAATCAAACTCATGCATCTCTAGACTTGTTCTCACAAAGTAAAGAATCTACACAA
>NC_025698.1:20278496-20280096 GCF_000633955.1 Camelina sativa | reverse complement strand
AGGATCTGATTTCAAGCCTCTTAGCATCACACCAATGTCTAAGGAGCATAGATAAGGCTAGATCTAGAGACTATCATTAGGCTTGCTAAGAGATTAGAAGTCTTGTTTGATTTTTTTGACATGTTGCTTAATGCCTGCTTGTGTAGATTCTTTACTTTGTGAGAACAAGTCTAGAGATGCATGAGTTTGATTGTTTCTTGCCATGAGAGTGGATTAAACATGTCTTAGAAATATATGTCTAGAGATTAGCTCAAGTTGTTTGAGATTTGTTGACCAAGTTAGATGACCTCAATCATAGTCCAGCCCATGAATCCCTCCTCAAGACCTTCCTTGTTTATTGATTTCTTAGCTTAAATCCTGTTGTTTGATCGTTGTTTGATTCGTTTTGGTATTGCTCTGTTTTTCTTGTGTTGCTCTGTTTTGCGTATTTGTCCAGCTCGACCCTGCACTCGATCAGCACTCGATCGAGTGCTTGCTCGAGTTCCAACCCAGAACTTGTGTTTATGATTTGTGTTTGTCCTGTTTCACCCTAGTTGCATTTCTGTTGCATTCATTTAGTATCATGTTCATTACTTACCTTGCATTAGTTCAATACTTGCATTTCCATAGTTTCTATTTCTGTTTGTCATAATCACTCTGTTCCATTAGCATTTAGCTCCTAGTTCTTGTAGTTTTACTTTCTGCACTTTCGAGTTCATCATAGGATTGTTAGTGACAAACAACCTTTACATTTGGCTTGCTTAGACTCATATGCACATCTTGATTGTTCACAAATACTCAGATTGGATTGACACCTCTTATACTACAATTGCATAAGGGGAATTGAAACACCCTGACATCCATTCATTCATAAGTCATCATTCCATACATCATTCACCACCACCTACAAAAAGAGTCAGTTTCAATTTGGCGTTGTTGACCATTTGAGTTTGTTTTGTGACATTTAGGATCATTATTAGTCTAAGATTAAGTTCGTTTACGCACTTGTGAAGTTACTGAACTCGAATCTTCCTTTGCTTGGCTGTCTTGAGTTTCAGGTACCCACTCGACCACCCACTCGACCACCACTCGACCGAGCCGTGATCGAGCACTTGATCGAGTCAGATGCCGGATCCAAATAGCCATTACTTCCCAGTCGACTCGACCACCCACTCGAGCCTGCGCTAGACCGTGTACCTGTTCGAGTTTGTAGTCGAGTTTGTTGATGCACACAAGGTCCAAAGGCAAAGACAGTATTCAAAGGCCTATTGACAACATCCACAGGCTACAAAAGGGTTTGAGACATAAGCAAAGAAGAGTAGTTCAACAACAAGAAGCACAAGTAGTCATGGAGCAGCAAGATCACCATGATCATAGACCTAGACACATTGGTGCTGGGGATGCACCTAACACACACAACCAAAGAGCTGGTATTGTGCCTCCGGCTATGGCAAATAATAATTATGAAATAAAGAGTGGATTAATCTCCATGATACAAGCCAACAAATTTCATGGGTTGCCAATGGAGGATCCTCTAGATCACCTTGATGAGTTTGACAGAATATGTGGACTCAGAAAAATCAATGGAGTAAGTGAAGATGGCTTCAAGTTAAGGTTATTC
>NC_025698.1:20274527-20277023 GCF_000633955.1 Camelina sativa | reverse complement strand
AACCAAGGAGGTTTCAAGAACAACAATCTCTCTTATAGGAGCACCAATGTGGCCAACCCTCAAGACCAGGTCTATCCACCTCCTCAACCTCAACAGCAACAAAACTACATCCCCAAGCAACAACACCAAGTGTTCCAGCCCCAATTGTGTCCCCCACCAGGGTTTCAGACTAACCAAGGTCAGGAACAAGACCTAAGAACAATGATACAACAGCTGTTGATTGGGCAAACCAATAGGCAAATTGAGGTAGCAAACAGAATTGCTGAGCTGAACAGAAGGATGGATGATAATTAGAGTGAACTTCATGCCAAGTTTGACACACTGACATCCAGGATTNGACATCCAGGATTGTGACTATGGAGAACCACCAAGCTTCTGCCTCAAAGAATGACCATCACAAGGGCACATCCATTGTACAAACTACTGAATTTGCCAGTGCTATCAATCTTCGCAGTGGAAGAGTCTTACCAACACGGCTAGGAGCACATCCCAACACTGAGGACAGTGGAATTCAGGAAGGGGAGGGTTTCCCACAAGAAGAAACTCAGAATGAAAACACTGTTGAATTCGACGTACCACTCGACCGAGTAGGTGGTCGAGTACCCGATCGAGCTGCTTCTCAGGAGAAAATCAATCCAGTTACCTCCAAAGAAAAAGAAGTCCGGTTCATTCCTCCTCCTTACAAGCCTCCACTACCTTTCCCAGGAAGATTTAAGAAACAGATGGTTGAAAAATACAAGGCATTGTTTGACAAACAAGTTAGAGAGATTGAGCTTAGGATGCCTCTAATAGATGCATTTGTAATGATCCCTCCTTACCAAAAATTCTTGAAAGATGCTGTGATGGAAAGGATCAAAGAAGTTCAAGGGATGGTGATTCTCAGCCATGAGTGTAGTGCCATAATCCAAAAGCAAGTGAACCCTCAAAAGCTAAGAGATCCTGGTTCCTTTACTCTACCTTGCTCTATAGGGCCCTTAACCTTCAATAGATGCCTTTGTGATTTGGGAGCCTCAGTAAGCCTAATGCCTCTATCAGTTGCTAAGCGCCTAGGGTTTACAAGGTATAAGCCATGCAACATCTCCCTAATCTTAGCTGATAGATCAATAAGATTACCACATGGTGTTTTGGAAGATCTACCAGTTAGAGTTGGAGCAGTGGAAGTCCCAACAGACTTTGTAGTCTTGGAAATGGATGAAGAACCAAAAGATCCTTTGATCTTGGGGAGACCTTTCCTAGCTACAGCAGGAGCAATAATTGATGTGAGACAAGGGAAGATTGATCTCAACTTGGGAGAAGACCTCAAAATGACATTTGACATTGTAGAGGCTATGAAGAAACCAACAATTGGAGGACAAGTCTTTTGGGTTGAAGAGTTGGACAACTTATCAGGAGAATTGATGGAAGAGCTAGCAGAACAAGATCACCTTAGAACTGTTTTGACCAAAAGTGGAGAGGAAGGGTTTATCCATGAAGAAACTAAGGCCTATGAAGATATATTGGACTCCTGTGAAGAATCACACCATCCAGAGGTTTTTGAGGGGTTACCAGCATTAAGAGAGGAAGTTTGGGCAGTTCAAACAGCAGATACGGATAGCTCGACCACCCACTCGAGCACACACTCGGCCGAGCGCCAACACTACTCGACCGAGTGCACTGCCGAATCCCACACAGACGACTGGTCTGAACTGAACGCACCAAAAGTAGAGCTAAAACCTCTCCCTTCTGGGCTAAGGTACGTCTTTTTAGGTGAGAACTCTACTTATCCTGTGATAGTAAATGCTAACTTGAGTAGGAAAGAGCTTGATTTGCTAGTTGTTGAGCTAAGGAAGTTTAGAAAAGCTATTGGTTATACTTTGGATGACATTAAAGGAATTTCACCTAGTCTCTGCATGCATAGAATCCACCTTGAAAATGAATCCTACTCTAGTATTGAACCTCAAAGAAGGCTTAATCCCAACCTAAAGGAAGTAGTCAAAAAAGAGATTCTTAAATTGCTTAGAGCTGGTGTGATCTATCCTATTTCTGATAGTACTTGGGTCTCACCAGTCCACTGTGTCCCTAAAAAGGGAGGAATCACTGTAGTAAAGAATGATCATGATGAGTTAATTCCCACTAGAACCATAACAGGACATAGAATGTGCATTGACTATATGAAGCTTAATTCTGCTATTAGGAAGGATCATTTTCCTCTTCCATTTATTGATCAAATGTTAGAAAGATTAGCCAATCATACCCATTACTGTTTCTTGGATGGATATTCTGGATTTTAACAAATTCCTATTCATCCCAAAGATCAAGAGAAGACAACATTCACATGTCCATATGGTACCTTTGCATATAGGAGGATGCCATTTGGATTATGTAATGCTCCAGCTACCTTTCAAAGGTGCATGATGTCAATCTTCTCTGATCTTATTGAGGATGTGGTTGAAGTTTTTATGGATGACTTCTCTGTCTATGGAGATTCCTTTTCTTCTTGTCTTACTAATCTATGCA
>NC_025698.1:20272382-20272927 GCF_000633955.1 Camelina sativa | reverse complement strand
CAAGGAGACTGAGTTCAACTTTGATGAAGATTGCTTGAAGGCTTTCAAGGAGATCAAGGCTGCTTTGATATCAGCCCCAATAGTCCAAGCTCCAAACTGGGATCTTCCATTTGAGATTATGTGTGATGCTTCAGATTTTGCAGTAGGAGCAGTTCTGGGACAGATGAAAGATAAGAAGTTGCATGTTATTCACTATGCAAGCAGGACCTTGGATGAAACTCAAGGAAGATATTCAACAACAGAGAAAGAGCTTCTAGCATTGGTCTTTGCCTTTGAAAAATTCAGAAGTTACTTACTAGGGTCCAAGGTAATTGTGTACATCGATCATGCTGCTTTGAGGCACATCTACTCAAAGAAGGACACAAAACCAAGGTTGTTAAGATGGATTCTGCTTCTCCAAGAGTTTGACATGGAAATAGTTGATAAGAAAGGGATAGAGAATGGAGTAGCTGATCATTTGTCCAGAATGAGGATAGAGGAGGAGATTCCAATCGATGATTCAATGCTTGAGGAGAAGATGATGCAAATAGGGACAACTCGGCCTC
>NC_025698.1:20214022-20271028 GCF_000633955.1 Camelina sativa | reverse complement strand
CTTATGTCTTGTTCATTTGCTTGAGGGCAAGCAAAGACTAAGTTTGGGGGTGTTGATGTTCATATATTTTACCCTGTTTTCCCTTAATATATTCACATCTTTTGCATCTTTTGCTATCCATTTTGACCATTATTGCATAGCTTTAGGACTGTTCTTGCATTAGAGTTTAGTTGCATTGCATTTGCATCTTTTCATGCATAAACAGGTGATTTTGGAGCTTAAGGAGCATGGAAGCAATGCTGAGGAGAAGTGAAGCAATCATGAGGAGAAAGCAAGAGAGCTAAGGCTGAAGAACCAAGGTCCGGAGTCCAACTCGACTGCCCACTCGACCAGACACTCGACCGTGTGCTGAGAGGGACTCGACCGAGTGGGAGGAGCACAAGAGGAGCCAACTCGACCGGTCACTCGACCGAGCACCAGGTCGAGTTGGTCGAGCCGCCTGGCTATTTTGTCTTCTAGTGTTTTTAAGGCTTCCACTACATTTTCTATATAAGGGCTTGTACCTGCAGCCACCAAGAGGCCCCAGCTTTTTAGAGAGTCTAAAACCTAGTTTTTACCTTTTTTAGAATTATTCCTTTTGCATTTTTATTTTCTTAGATCTTGTACTTCTTTTAAAAAAGAGAAAAAGACTAAATTCTTCAATATTGTTGGTTTCATAACTTTCTTAATATTGAGAATTTGAGTTTGGTTCTTTCTTCAATATTGTAGATCTTTGATTTATCTTTCTAATGATGCAAGTTTCAGTATTTTCTGGGTTTATGATTTTGATGTTCATCATGTATGCTTGTGAGTAGTTGCTTAGGATCTTGAGGATGGGTTAGGCTGGGTTGTGTTTGAGGTTTGTTTGATTTGGTCAAGCTTGATTGTTGTAGATCTCTTCTAGGCTAGATGTTCTTAATGCTGATCCTATATCTGAGAGGGTAGGATCTGATTTCAAGCCTCTTAGCATCACACCAATGTCTAAGGAGCATAGATAAGGCTAGATCTAGAGACTATCATTAGGCTTGCTAAGAGATTAGAAGTCTTGTTTGATTTTTGACATATTGCTTAATGCCTGCTTGTGTAGATTCTTTACTTTGTGAGAACAAGTCTAGAGATGCATGAGTTTGATTGTTTCTTGCCATGAGAGTGGATTAAACATGTCTTAGAAATATATGTCTAGAGATTAGCTCAAGTTGTTTGAGATTTGTTGACCAAGTTAGATGACCTCAATCATAGTCCAGCCCATGAATCCCTCCTCAAGACCTTCCTTGTTTATTGATTTCTTAGCTTAAATCCTGTTGTTTGATCGTTGTTTGATTTGTTTTGGTATTGCTCTGTTTTTCTTGTGTTGCTCTGTTTTGCGTATTTGTCCAGCTCGACCCTGCACTCGATCAGCACTCGATCGAGTGCTTGCTCGAGTTCCAATCCAGAACTTGTCTATGATTTGTGTTTGTCCTGTTTCACCCTAGTTGCATTTCTGTTGCATTCATTTAGTATCCTGTACATTACTTACCTTGCATTAGTTCAATACTTGCATTTCCAAAGTTTCTATTTCTGTTTGTCATAATCACTCTGTTCCATTTGCATTTAGCTCCTAGTTCTTGTAGTTTTACTTTCTGCACTTTCCATTTCATCATAGGATTGTTAGTGATAAACAACCTTTACATCTGGCTTGACTTAGACTCATATGCACATCTTGATTGTTCACAAACACTCAGATTGGATTGACATCTCTTATACTACAATTGCATAAGGGGAATTGAAACACCCTGACATCCATTCATTCATAAGTCATCATTCCATACATCATTCACCACCACCTACAAAAAGAGTCAGTTTCAGCTTCTATGCTCCTTAAGCTCCAAAATCACCTGTTTATGCATGAAATGATGCAAATGCAATGCAACTAAACTCTAATGCAAGAACAGTCCTAAAGCTATGCAATAATGGTCAAAATGGATAGCAAAAGATACAAAAGATGTGAATATATTAAGAGAAAATAGGGTAAAATATATGAAGATCAATTCTCTAAAAACATCTTCAAGAAGTGACTTTGATTAGTAACAGAAAAAGCTGTTGTTGTTGTTATATATTTTGTTGTCGTCTCTCCTTTCGTAGTGCATGACTAACAACTTTTGTCAAACCAGAACACTACGTCTTAGTATGTGCTTTAGGCCATTATTCTTTATAATCTAGTACTTTCTCAATTTTGTAAAGAACTATTTCATAAACAATGTTGTTTTATGATTTTAATGTTGTATCAAAAAGAGTGTTGTTTTTATATTTTCAATACAGTTTTTAAGACTAAATTTCTAATCTTTTTTTATCTCTACTATTTCAAAAAGTATTATGTAGTGTGTATTTATAAGGAATAAAAATAAAAAAATTTATTTTAATTTGCCTGAAAAATAGTAAAATGAAACTCTTTGCAAAACAGAACTTAAAAGCTGATTCTCCCTCTTTCTCTACATTATTGATATGATATTAATGGAATCAGGACCTTAGAAACATGAAGACTAGTCAAGAAGATGATCGTAGAAAAATTAAATGAAAAAATATTTATTGGAAATGAAGTCTATTAAGTTCACTTCATTTTATGACTTATAACAAGCTCAAAACATCATGAACAATTGTTTTTCATTTATGGCTAGAAAAATAGTGAAAACGTAAATCAAAGGTCTTTTCAAAATCATCATTTTGAGAAACAAAAAAAAGTTGAATCAACTTTTCAACTCTCAGTATGATTTAAACATATTTTTTCCAATACTACATATTTTTTCCAATACTCAGCATGATCTCTAATTTTCTTTAAATATATAGATTGATCAAATTAAAAACCCAAACATGACTAACCTTTTTAACTTATACTTCCTCAGTTCTTTAATTCTTGATGTGTTAGTTTAGAAAAAAAACAAAAATTTTAATTGATTCTTCAATCTATATCTATATGCACAAATCTCACTATTAGTTGACGTAAGAGTGGCGTAAGAGAGTGGGTCATACTAAAAACTTATTTTTTGGTATAAATTTTAAGCACCAATAAAAAAATGGAGAAAAACTAGATTGACCCAAATTAAGAGTTTAATTACTAAATTAACTCATAAAATATGAGGGTTAGATGAGTTATTTTTTGCCTAAAATATCCTTTTTGCTTTATGAGGAACAAAATAAAGTCAAATTTACCCTCACAGAATTTTTTTTAATAAAATCTAAATATTTTCAAAAGTCTGTTGGACTAGTTATGACAGATTTATTTGTGTATGACAGATTTGTCTTGGCACAACCGATTTATTTTTGTATGACAGATTTATTTTGGATGACAGATTTTTTTAGCTACACTTATGACAAATTTATAATTGATGACAGATTTATTTTTAATGACAGACTTATTTATAAAGACATCACAGATTTTCACAATATATGGCAGATTTGTAAAATGTCTGGCAGATTTATTTTCCACAGTTATTTCAGATTTATTTTCTTGATTAAAAGTTTGTCGTAACATGACAGATTTTTTTACAGAAAAATAATTACTAGGTTGACCTCTAGTGATAACAGATTTGTTTTAAGTTACAACAGATTTTTTAATTTAACCAAAAAACTGTCGTTTGATAACAGATTTATAACATTTTTAAAAAATTGCTAAAATGCCCTATGGGAATACCATATGTTATGGCAGGTTTTTTTACGCTATGACAGTTTTTTTATTTGCTTCCAAAAATCTGGTGTTTGATAACAAATTTATTAGATGTAAAATGTAAATATAGTGACAACATATTTGTTTTAAGCTATATTTTTCAGTCATATTTTTATTAATTATATTTTTTATAAATCATATTTTTAAAATCATATATTTAAAGCATATTTTATACATTTTAATTTTCCTAAATCATATTTAAAAAATTAACATCATATTTTAAAATTATATTTTTCTATATTATATTATATTCTCATAAATCTTATTGTAATACTTCTTATATACATTATTTTTTAGTTATAATTTCATACATTATATTTTAAATAAAACTTATTTAAACTATATATCTTAAACTTCATATTTTTAAATCATATTTTTATACATAATATTTTTATAAACATTTTTTTGAATATTATTTTTATACATTATATTTTAAATCATACTTTATTTTTAAAAATTATATCAAAAAAATAAACATCATATTTTTTAATCATTTTATATTTTTCATTAATTATATTTTTAAATCAAAAATATTAAATGCTATAATGTATTTTCGTTTTAAAAAAAAAAGTTTAGAAAAAAAATCTGGATTTTTAGTCTTTTTACCTAAAAATTGTGTCATTCTAGTTATTGTATAGGATGTAGTGTTAATCTAGCAATTAATTGCCAAATTTGTGTGAAACTAGTTTATTTTCACATAAAAAAAATCAAATGAAAAACCCAAACATGACTATGACAGAGTCTATATATCTCGGTTAAGCTACATTGGTATTGTTGGTAGGTTTAGTCTTGGACCTCTTGGTTTAGTTATTTTTGTAAAGAACTGTGGTACTGGTACGATTCATTCTGATAAAAAAGAAATCATTTTCGTCTTCTAATTAACTGTGTCATTATAAAACTTGTTCTAATATCAGGATAAAACTTTTTTTAAAATGACACAGCAAATTAGATGACGAAAAGGAAATTTTTTTTATGGATTAAAAGGATTTTGTACATGAAAAATATCCATCAGGATTACAATATTTTAAGTTTATGCCATTTTATGCCTAATGAAGCTAAAAAATATTCCAAAATAGTTGCATTTTAGTTATGGCAAACGGTTTGTTAATGGATCCCTGGAATCTGTTCCGGTAAGTAATCGTTTGGATGTTGTGTAATTTATCCGTCTGGGTTTTTTCTCCTTAATTTAACTTGTTTGGTTTTAGCCTTCAAAAGTGTTCTTGTACTCATCGATTTAAGTTTCCGGAAAGATTGATTTTTTTGTCGGCCTTTGTATTTTACCTTAAAGTTTATCAATGACGAAAAAAAAGTTATGGCAAACGTCGAAAAGTGACGTAAATGAGCATCATTTTTTTCCTTTTAAAGTCAGTATAATAGAGAGAAATTTAAGAGTCATATCACATTTTCAACTTTCAATATAATCTGATTTAAACGTTATCTCTATTTCATTGCTCTTTATAGAAATGTTTAAGTTGATTCAACTTTTTTTTCTTTTCTCAATATAATCTGATTTAAATATTGCTCGTTTCTATACAAGTTCATCTTTTCTTTCAATATTTTTGAGAGAAATTATCCAACTTTACAGTGAAATGTTATTTTGAGAGTGATATAAATAAATAAAGAGAATAACAACAATTGATATATGTTGAAAAAGATGATTAGAGTCTACAGTATTTCGGTTATATTTGCAACACTGTTTATTATTGTTTAATTTATGAAATTTATTTAGTTGTTGTATTTGGAACAAATAAGAGAACAAAAAACAGGACCAAAATAACAAAAAAACAAAAAAGGAACAAAATTGCAAAGCTTTCAAATTTTTGTTAGCATGCAGCAAAACAGAGTATCTTATAAAGAAGTGACTTTGATTAGTAACCAAAAAAATTATTGTTGTTATTTTGTATTTAAAGATCGGATAGGACATTGCCCTTTTTGTTTTTGTTGTTGGTTCCCTTTTAACAACAACTTCTGTCAAACCAGAACAGTGACGTGTTAGTCTGTGTTTTAGGCTAATATGCTCTTTATATATAAAAAACTTTGATCACACACTGACACTGGTTCTCTCAATTAACAATCAAAGTAAACAAAAGTTTCAATGTTCCCGACTAAGCTCTTTTCGATGTTGATGATCAATTTGATGTAAGATCAAATCAATTTCAATGTGAGAGAAATGACCTTATTAGAAGTATTATGACTCATCAAAACGATGAACTGCAAGTACTAAATAGTAAAAAATAAATTTTTAACAACACATTCAGCGAGATGATTAAGTTAATTTTGAATAAGGAGGGTAGCAACTGGGGTTAAAGTTGAATGCTGACTGTAAATTCATTCGTTTTGATGTGGAATTTACAATCAAAATAAAGAAAAGGGACAAAATTGTAAATTCATAAGAAATCCTAGGCAGGCTGCAAAAAGTAGTGAAGTTTTGAGGCTCTGTTGCATATTAATGGCGAAAAAACGACAAAAGGAGACAAACTCAGCCTTGGACGTGAAGACCTCTGCCTCTCCCTCCGTACGTACACTCACCACACAACATTCTCTCTCCCCACAAAACCATTTCCTGTTATATATCACCAACCAAAACCTCTCTCTCTCCGTATTGTTTCCTTGGCTTTACTCTCTCTCTCTTTTCTCTCTCCTCTTCTCTCTTCGTTTCTACACACTTTTACTCTGTTTCTGATCTGATGTTTGGAGAAAGATTCACGCGTTTTGGAGGGTTTCAAGGAGATTTTAACTTGGGACGAGCTCTTCCTCTTCCTCCTCCTGATTTTGGTTCTGATGGGTTTCTTACAAAGAGTCCAGACACAAACCCGTTTCTGAAGAATCAGTGTTACAACAACAAAACTGGTGATGCTCTGGATTTGTGTAGAAAGCTTAACAAAATGGGTATCTCTTGTGACATGAGCATCTGGACCAAACCTGAAGAAGAACCTTTCCGGGTCGACCCGGGTGATTTTGGGCCTAGAGCTAGAACTCTTCATGGGTCTTCTGGGTTTGAGCAGGAGGATCTGACTGGAGGAGCTGCTTCTCAGATTCATCATGATGGGTTTCGCAACTTTTCCTCTGTTCGTCTGCAAAACAACAACTTTCATGGAGCTTCTTCTCCGGAAGAGCTTAGATTGCTTGGCTTTCAAGGTTCCTTTAACCCAAATGGGTATGAAGAGACGATGGCTTCTAAGACTCACAGAGATTTCCTCTTCGACCATATCCATCAACCCATAAAGCGTTCTCCTCGTCTCAGAGGCAACAACGGTGCTTTCAAGGGTTCGTTGATGTTTGAGGGATTTAGGGCTTCTCAAACCCTAGCCGCCATGGAAGGTTCTGGAGCTTATTATCCAGAAGATAGTTCTCATCTGATGAGAAGGTATCCAGAGGATACTCTGATCGGTCAAGGCTCTTATGATAGGATGAGTCCAAAGAGCAGTATTGATTTGCCTTTGCCTCTGAGTCTCGTCTCCGTGGTTGATGTGTACGGATCTGTGATCTTAATGGCCAAAGATCAGACTGGTTGTCGAGTATNTTTCTCTCTCCTCTTCTCTCTTCGTTTCTACACACTTTTACTCTGTTTCTGATCTGATGTTTGGAGAAAGATTCACGCGTTTTGGAGGGTTTCAAGGAGATTTTAACTTGGGACGAGCTCTTCCTCTTCCTCCTCCTGATTTTGGTTCTGATGGGTTTCTTACAAAGAGTCCAGACACAAACCCGTTTCTGAAGAATCAGTGTTACAACAACAAAACTGGTGATGCTCTGGATTTGTGTAGAAAGCTTAACAAAATGGGTATCTCTTGTGACATGAGCATCTGGACCAAACCTGAAGAAGAACCTTTCCGGGTCGACCCGGGTGATTTTGGGCCTAGAGCTAGAACTCTTCATGGGTCTTCTGGGTTTGAGCAGGAGGATCTGACTGGAGGAGCTGCTTCTCAGATTCATCATGATGGGTTTCGCAACTTTTCCTCTGTTCGTCTGCAAAACAACAACTTTCATGGAGCTTCTTCTCCGGAAGAGCTTAGATTGCTTGGCTTTCAAGGTTCCTTTAACCCAAATGGGTATGAAGAGACGATGGCTTCTAAGACTCACAGAGATTTCCTCTTCGACCATATCCATCAACCCATAAAGCGTTCTCCTCGTCTCAGAGGCAACAACGGTGCTTTCAAGGGTTCGTTGATGTTTGAGGGATTTAGGGCTTCTCAAACCCTAGCCGCCATGGAAGGTTCTGGAGCTTATTATCCAGAAGATAGTTCTCATCTGATGAGAAGGTATCCAGAGGATACTCTGATCGGTCAAGGCTCTTATGATAGGATGAGTCCAAAGAGCAGTATTGATTTGCCTTTGCCTCTGAGTCTCGTCTCCGTGGTTGATGTGTACGGATCTGTGATCTTAATGGCCAAAGATCAGACTGGTTGTCGAGTATTGCAGAAATTAGTTGATGAAGGAACGTTTCTTGAGACTAATGTTATATTCCTTGAGATTATTGACCATGTCGTTGAACTCTCCATGGATCCTTTTGGGAACTACATTGTCCAGAAGCTTATAGATGCCTGTGATGAGGAACAGAGAACGTTGATTGTTAGTGTGCTGACATCAAAACCAAGGGAGCTTATCAAAATCTGCCTCAACGCTTATGGGTAAGCTCTTCTCTTTCTATCAACTTTAGTAAAATTTTAAAAATCCTTGATTCATTAATTTTTAGTCAACGAGTTCAATAGAGATGGAGACATTTCATCTTTTGAGAATTAAGATGAAATCTTTCTTGTTTTTTTTGAGAAAGATGAAGACATTTTCTGTTTATGGAAATATTTGATATCTCTTCATAGTTTGGTATAAGGTTTAGCCATCGCTATCATTAAAAGAAGGCACTATTTGGTGGAGAAGTATGAATTTTGGTTTTTACTTTTTGCTGTTTTTGGACAAACCAAAAACTGCAAGCTTTATGGGAAGAAAAAAAAATAAAGCTGAGACCATTGGACAAAACCCTATAAATCCGCTTATATACTTCTGATTTCAAAAGATGAAAACTTTTTGGCCAAAGCTTAGAAATTTGCTATACGTTTTTGAATTCTCATTTGTGGCTAATGGGTTTATGAATTAAAAAACAGGACAAGAGTTGTACAGAAGATGATTGAAACAGTGAGAACAAAACATCAGATGGCATTGGTCAAGTCAGGTCTCAAACCAAGCTTTCTCGCTCTTGTTAAATATTTGAATGGCAACCATGTGATTCAAAGCTGCCTTCAGTCCCTTGGCCCTAATGACAACAAGGTTGAATTTATGTCACATCTTTTGTTTCGTACTTAAGCTTTGATGAACGTTGTGAAATTGGGTGTTGGTTTGAGTTGGAAGCAGCTACGAAAGTCATGTGCTGAATTGTTGTCAGATATTAATATTTATCATTTGATTCTTACTTAAGCTCTTATGAATGATGTGATTTTGGTGTCAGTTTGTGTTAGAAGCTGCTACAAAGCACTGTGCTGAGATTGCAGTTCATCGCCACGGATGCTGTGTTCTGCAATGCTGCGTTGCAAACTCTGTTGGACCGCAACATGAGAGACTCGTTGCTGAGATATCAAGAAACGCACTTCGCCTTTCACAGGATCCTTTTGGGTAAACATTATCTCCACTGTAGACTCTAAATATTATTTCTTATATCTCCACTGTATAGTTTGAAAAGCTTTCCTTATGGTTAATAAATTTTTGCAGGAACTATGTGGTGCAGTTCTTAATAGAGCAAAAATTTTCTGCAGTGAAGTTGCTAGTTCAGTTTAGAAATCACTACGCCGAGCTAGCGACTCAGAAGTTTAGTAGCCATGTGATTGAGAAGTGTCTAAGGGAGTATCCAGAGAGTCGTTCTGAGATTGTCCGCGAGCTCCTCTCTAGTCCAGATTTTGAATATCTTCTGCAGGATCCTTATGCGAACTATGTGATCCAAACCGCACTCTCTGTAACCAAAGTAAGTCCAAATAGATGAATCTTTTATAAGCTTTCAAAAACAGAACTTGATGACATGGCTTTTGGGGTTAACGTAGGGAGCTGTTCGTGCTAAACTGTTGGAGAAGGTTTACAGATTCGGGAAACTACGGTCGAGCCCTTACTGCAAGAAGATTTTCTCCAAGACTATCTTGAAGAAGTGACCTTAATTAGTAACTAAAAGCTGTTGTTGTCCTTCTTTTGTGTTTCAAGATCATATAGGGCTATAGAGATAACACTGCCCTGCCCTTAATGTTTTTGTTGTTGGTCTCCCTTTTTGTAGTGACAACAACTTTTGTCAAACCAGAACTACTTGTTAGTCTGTGTTTTAGGCCATGTACTCTTTAATCTTTAATTATATATATAACTTAAAGAGACCACACTGGTTCTCTCTGTCTCTCTTTTGCATTATTTGGGAACTCAAAAACACACAACAGAAACAACAACCAAGGTTTTGGAAGAACAGAATCAAAAGATTTTAAACTCATCAAAGAGAAATAGAGAGAGAGAGAGAGAGAGAGAGAGAGAGAGAGAGAGAGAGAGAGAGAGAGAGAGAGATGTAGAGAATAGAAAACAGAAGCTAGAGCAGCAGCTTTTGTTTCTCTGTGGAGGATTTATTGATTAAGCATCATCTTCACCAAGAAGTGCGACAAGCATCTTCTCGTAATCACCACGAGTGTCTTTGGTGATGGCTTTCTCCAAAGGAATGCTGTTCCTGCGCTGGTACTCCTCTCCTATGACCTTCAAGTCAATCTCAGCTCTTGTGGTCACAATTCTAGTGAGAGCTCCTTCGTCGGTTCCAGTTTTGTTGATTGCTGAACGAAGCACATCCACAAAGTAAAGCTCTGGTCTTGTCAAGCACTGAATAGTAGACCTCAACAGTGAAAGGAACTTGTCGTCATCATCTCCTTCCTCAAGGCTCTTGAGGATTTCCTCGCCATGATCATCTTGGTAGCGATTGAAAGTAGCATTGATCTGTGCTTTGCTCCTTGTGGACAAGATTCTAATGACATCCTCATCGGTGTAGTGCTTGTCCTTGATTTTCTCATGGATCAGCTTAGCCTCTTGCTTTGCCAATGTCATGTTCACTTCATCCCCTTCGTACCTGTATGAGGTAACAAGAGGAACCAAAAGCTTCCTGAAGTCACCGGTAGTGTGGTGAGCAACGTCCTCTTCAAGGGACTTCTTGTAGCGAGCATGGTAAGCTTGCCTAGCGTGAAGCAGCTGCGTTGAGGTCCTTGTGCAAGCTACTTCCATAAGCACTTGGTTGCTTGAAGTCCATCTTTTGGTGGCTTCATTAGTCAATAAGGCATCGCGCTCAGCGGGTTCAAGAGTCCACAACAAGATAGCCCTCTGTTCCATGGCCAAAACCAATTAGGATACAATGACTTAACACAGATTTAAAAATCCAATACTTAAAAGTCTGAAATCGTACCTCGAAGTCGTTTGAGAGTTCCTTGTCAAGGGTCTTGAGAAGGTCTTCGCCGTAGGTTTCATGGTATGATTGCCTGATCTGTTTCCTCTGTTCAGCACTTCTGTGACCCAAGATTGATATGATCAAATCCTCGTTGGTACCCCATCCTGAAAAAACACGAATAAGATTCACTTTATATAAGCATCAAAGTCAAATGGCAGATCCAAGAAAGCCACACACTGCAGATCCATGACAACAATCAAGATCAAAGTATAATCTCAATCAAGATCTTGGACTTCAAACAAATCATCACATCAATACAACATTTCAGATCTAGAATAAGAAGACAGATCTGTGAGTTTGAGTTTGAGAATCAAAATAACCAATCAAGATGTCGTGTGAATGTTAGCATTGTCAGTATCAACATGATCATACAACCAAAAGTCCATTACACACTGATCAGAACAAAAAAAAAGAAAAAAGGATCAAAAGATTATTCTAGATTATTCTAGATCCAACAAGAACCAAAGAATATTCTAGATCCAACAAAGAAACGAGATCACTGGGGACTGATCCGATCCATGAAAGAACAAGCTCGATCTACAACATCAATACCATCATCAAAACAGAATGATCATATAATAAAACACTACCGACACAACGTCCATAATAGGATCGGACCAAAACCAAGTTCGATCCAAATCAAAAACCATCTAAACGAATGATCATACAATCATCGACCAAACCAAAAACAACAGATACTGATGATAAGGTACATAAGAAGATAAACAAGATCAACAAAAACAGAGAACAAGAAGAAGCATAAAACTATACCTTCAAAAGCAGTTCTCAATTGCTCAGCATCTTCAGATGGAGCAGGAACAGAATCAGAAACCTTAAGAGTCGCCATTTTTTTCTTCTTTGCAAGTTCTTTGTTTCTTCTCCACTCAGTGGTATATGTTGAGAGTCGAAGCCGACGCAAGATTGACTTATAAAGGAGAAAGGAAGGCTAAGAGGTTTTAGGACACGACGTGGCCTGTCCGCATATACCAAAATATCCTTGAGCAATTATTTATTTGATCTGCCACGTGTTCCATATTACACTTTATGAATTACTATCTTTTTGTTTTGTTTTTTTTTTCAATTCGCATCTGCTTAGCTTTATTCGCAGGTCATGATTTCACCGAAAACAATCGTAATCTCCACTTTAACGGTTTGATTGGTTGTCACAAGATTTATACGCGTTTATATTTAAGTTTTCTAATCCTTTTTTTATTTTATTAAGACATTACAAAGTACTAGATCAGCGTTTGTTGTGCTCACTCTCTATGTTTTTTTTTTTATGTTTTTTAAAATCATTTTGTATGTGTGTGAACTATGATATGTGGTCTGAGTTATCCGTTCCCACTGACTCTGATATATGATAAACACGTATTATCATATAATTGAGTTGTTATAATTAATTTGCCAAAAAACATTATATGGTATAAATTGATATAGTGAGTTTGCTATAGAATTATGATATACTAATATTATAAAAACGACCGACAAATAACATTTATGTTGTAGATATTGCAATATGTCTTATTAAGTAAATTTAATTTAAATGTAATAATAATCATAAATTTAATAAAATTATAAATAATTAATAGTATTATATCACAAATTTTGTTAATTTTTTTGTAACATAGTATATTAAAAACATTAACTATAATATTTACAATCTTATTATTTTTAAGTCTATGCTTATATTTCTGTTTCATATCAAATAAAAATGAAAGACAATAAATTTGACAAAACTCAAAAAAAATGTAAATAATTATTTTTTAAATTTTTTTGTTGGGCATTTTTAATTATTATCAAAAAATATAAGAGAAATAAAGCATTTTTTACTATTCAAATTCAAAAAAAATAACTAAGTTTTTTAAAATAGTAATTCAAATTACTACCTCTTAACTTATGAGTGTTATCTTTTGATTTAACAATATATTTTTTGAATAAATAAATAATTCTGGAACGAAACCTTATATAGCTTTAGACACAAAACTAAACATGTTATGATTGATATCTTTAGATTTAATAATATATTTTTTGAATAAATAAATAGTTGTAGAACGAAACAGTATATCCCTAAAAATGGTCTCGTCCTAAGAACCAATCAACCCAACAATCTCTAGGATTTTGTCAATAATTATTACCAGTTGAGTTATTGTAAGTCAATCATAAATTTAGAACCTAACAAAAATTCAAACGTAAATTTTTAAATACAACTTATGATTGATAACATTTTTGAGTTATGTTAATTATTTAATTTTAAATCATATTAATATTACCTTAAGAGCTTTCCGTGTTTTCAATTATATTCACCTTTTGTATTAACTATAGATATATTTTTTTGTGCAAAGTAGTTATAGAGTAATATTAAGAAGTTAAATGTAAGATCCAATCAGTTTTAAGTTTTTATACGTGAGTACGTGACGGGGTGTTTTGTTTGTAGTGTGAGTCCTTCGGATTTTTCTTATAAATTGTTTATACTAGTTTCGACATGAGGAGATCTTAAATTATTTAGTACCTGACAAATTGTAAAATTATTTAACCGGCGCTGATAAAACAAAAGAAAAAATAAATCTAACCTATATCAAATGCAAACGTGGTGTCCATTAGAACTTATTAGATAGAAAACGAAAATTATTTGTTTCTTAAAAGTCCTACTTTGCATAAGAAAATCTCTCATATAGACAGTAGTATTACACATATTAGAAATATTAATATAATAATATACAACACATTTTAGCGAATAAAATATCAGATTCTGAAAAGTTCAGCTATTCTTTTTTGGTGGAAAAAAGATACAATGTGTAAACCAAGTATATATTTGTTTAAATGACAAGAATATATAGTGACTACTAGTGTGATATAGTTTCTTGAACTGATTTAAGAAGTGTTTGGACCCATGTTATAAAGTTATATACAATATTTTAGAGAGAAACAACTATATCGACCTACTTAGTTTTGCTAACAACAATTTCTCTACCGTCACGCGTGGCCCAATCCCATTACACGCGGAGTTACATGCTCTGATGTGGGCTATGGAATTCTTGTTAGTGGTTATGATTGACTATCAAACATTTGAGATGGATTGTGCAGAATTGATTGTGATGGTGCAGCTGCCCGAAGATTGTCCGGCCTTCTCAAATCTACTGGAAGAATTCTCCTTGCTCCGATCTTCTCTCCCTTCCTTTACCTTGACCAGGATCCCTCGTGAGTCCAACGTCAGGACAGATTGTCTTTCCCAATTTTCAAGATCTTTAATTTTTAAAACTTGTTTTGTAAACTCTTATTCTCATGTCTGGGCAACCAATCTTAGAGTAATCTTTTAATTTGTTTAATGTTTAGTTGGAAAAAAAAAATTCTCTACATATTTTCTTTTTTTCCAATTTACATAATTTTTTTTTAAATTCATATTAGCCTGACCGACATACTTTGAAACAACCCGACCCGTTTCTTTAATAATAATAATATAATTAAATACTTCATAATATTTAATTATAACTCAAACATTAAACCAACAACAAATCAACATGCACAGCGGAAGGCAAACCAAACCAACTCCAATTTAATATAACTATTATATCAATTAAAACCAATATAAACCAGCAACCTAGCATACTTTTAATATGGTTCCAACAACAAAATAACATAAACACAACACAACAATCAAGACCCTAGATCATCCTCCTCCTCATCGCCATGATTCCATGCTACACATTACCTACACCACAAACACAATGAAATGCGTAATTATTACCAGAACTAGTGAAGCGACCCTCCCATCTACGAGCTATACACACAAGCAAATTAAGAGCACAACCACAAATAAAACATAACAAACCAGTCATTAAATATAACACCCAATAACACATTCACCACACCTACACATCATCACACAAAACAAGTCATACAACCCAATCGCTTAGATAAGCTCATGGTCATGCACTTACCTTATCAAAGTGATTCACAAAAATAACTACAACCAGAATAGAGGCTCTCCTTGCATCTGAAACAGCCTACAACATCCTACAACAAGTTACACAACCAAAACGACTTTGAAACAAAACTGATAGACATAACAGAAAACTTCAGTTTTAAAGACGAAAACCGAAAACGAAAAACCAACCGTTAACGTTCAAATCCCTCCGGTGGAAAGCTATCCCTAGGGGTCAAGAAGCTTCCCTCAAAATATCGTGACGATCGGATAATAGACGAGCCCATGATCTCACTTACAATACCTGCTGGTCTCAGTTCGCGTCTGAGACGACACACCTCACGAAACTGCAGATAAAATCTCGATTATTTGCTCAAATCCAGATCCATAAAAAGGAGAATCCAGATAAAATGCTTATCGATAACTCTACCAAAACTCATTATCTTTGGGTACAATTTGCTATGCCGAAACCTATTTTCCCTAAAACCTGACAGTTCTGTCTCTCTTGCTTTACATACCAAAATCGAATCTCCCCTTCCTCAAACCTTTTCTCTACACACAAGCTCTCTTTTTTCTCTCTACAGGAACGACCACAGCCACCAAAAGAGAGTAGAGAGGCATGAGTTATAGAAAAATCTAGGGTTCCATGGTTTAATCAAATTAAACCAAAATTTATCTAAACTGATACTAAACTGATTCCACCCAATTCTAATATAAATTCCAATATTTCATTATTTTTCGGAAAACAGGTGTTACAATTGACCCTGCTTTCATGTACTGATGATGGCGGACCCACGTAAAAGTTAGGAGGGTCAACTGACGGAGTTAAAATGTTAAAATAAAGTTTTTTTTTGCATATTAAATGCTGAAGTTCTTAGGGCAAAGTTGGTATTCCTTAATATTATGAAACCCAAACTCAAGTTTGATCCTTCCACACTATACCAAATCTAATAGTCTCTTATCTTATATTTAATATATTTAAATAGCTTAAAAAATCAAAATTGACTCGGGTAATGGGTCCGCCATTGATATTGAGTATCAACAACAACGGTGAATGGTTGGTTGGTACGTTCCAGATTGGACTAAATTTGGACCGATCTGCTATTTTTCAACCATTCGCACACTTATTTGATATACTCCATATTAACTCTGGACCAAATCCAAACCAATAAAATACATGTTAGTTGGAGTAAACAATAATTCCATACTAAAATATAATTATCTATCTGCATTCTTTTGTCTGCTTAAAAAATGTTCCATACTCCAGTATGAAGTTTAACATACCTAATTATTAATACGCAATGTTTAGTATGGAGTGTATGAACTAACCATTCAAAACCAGCAATAAAAAAGCGAAACAAATTTCTTAAAGATTTGGACTGTCCGTTAGTCCCATAGAGAATCACACAAACTATTCTAAGGACCATGGAAACCTATGGCAACCAAATTATATGATAACTTTTTTTTTTTTTTAAGATTGCGATTATATAGAAAACTAGAGTTGGGATAAATAACCAAACCAGAAAACCCCGAATTATATTAGTAGCAAATGGTTACAAAACGTGACAAAAATGTTGTGGCTACATACTCACCACAATCTTCAAGGGTGGTTGTCATTAACTTGTTACTAATTGGGACAAGAAGTTTGTCGCAAAGTTTTCACAGTTAGCTTCGGATATGTTGTAACATTTAGCTACGGGTTATTGTAACAAATTAGTTTCGATTGATTACAATATAAACGGTAACTAATTAGGTACATGTTGTAAATAGAATTGTAACAAAGTTGCAACGAAATCGTCTCGTAGCTATCTGTTTGATCCGTTATGTGTATCTTATTTGAAATGTTAGTTTATTATGGAAGTCGTTGCCTTCTGATGCAATGTTAAATATGTTGTGCCAAATTGAAAACAAAAGTACAAATAAGATACAAAAGTACAAACAGGAAGTGATACAACGTTGTACTAGCAGACAAAAGACTACAGAGCAGAGTTTTAAGCAAAAGACTACAGATCCGAGTTTTAAACCGAAATAGACAGCAGAGTTTTAGACGACAATACAGAGCAGAGATATAAACCAAAAGTTTCTGCTCAAAGTATTAAAACAAACGGGCAGGGGTTAAAGAAAGCTGATAGTTAGTGTTCATCAGACGATGGCACTACCTTGAAATGCATCACCGTCATCGTCTTCTGGCTCATGAGTCTCATCAGGCACATTTGTGGGATGACTGAGATGGATGTCAGCATCTTCAGGATTGGCATCTCGGTTGTCCCTATTGTTGGCTTGAGTTGGATTGGTCATTAATGCACCGTACCATTAGTTGGTTGAGTCGATGGGAAAGAGTGTGAGGCACCTTCAGGCATATATTGCTTCATAAATTCCAGAACATTAGCCAGCTGCTCTTGAAGAGATGTGAGTTGACACTCAAGAGAGATCCTTTCCACTGCACCAGCTGAGCTTTCTCCACGCTCACGAATGTAGTTTAATAACATCATTATTTTACTCATATTAGCTATAGTTTTTATATGCATTTAGGAAGAGTTTGATGAGATTTCAAGTATAAAATGTCTATTATCAGGTATTTCAGGTTTCAATAAGATTTTACAGGTTTTATAGCAATTTGGACCAAAAGACAAGGAAAATACGTTTTAGAAAATTTTCAGAGCTTTACAGTACGGGAAACCTTTGAAGAGCTTCCATAACTCAAAATATATCATGCTTGGTTTCTATGTAAAGCTGGAAGAGTCATCGTTCTCCTCGATGTGGAATCAAGTCAATACATTCATTCATCCGAAAGTTATGCCCGATTTACCGAGACGTGTTATAGACCGACGTAAAGAGAAGCAACCAGCTGATGGGCTTTCATTCAAGGCCTGAACAGCGACCACAACCGCAGACCCTTGTCCTGAACTTAAGAAGAGAAGACGTTTCTACCCTTACAAAACCCTAACCCTAAACAAAACCCTATAAATACTCTTAAGACCTAGGGTTTTGAGGTGTGCTTCCTTTGTGCCTCTAAGTTCTTCACCCACGCCACCAGCAGCCGACCTAGACACGACAAGAGACTCCTCTACCGCCGTCGAAGCTCGTCCCCTCTCACCTCCTCTTAGAAGCCATTGCCAAAGACACCAAATCTCTACTCTTCCTTATTTCTTTTATACTTACATTGCTTTTGGGATCAAGTTACTTTTGTGACAAATAGAGAAGTTTTCTTTGAACCCCTTTTTGTTTATTGATTCACTTTTGATGCTATACTTTATAATATCAATGTCGTTTCTTTGCATCATGAGCGAGTAGTTTTATTTGTTGGGTTCTATGGGGTGATTCAAGGGGAATTCATGGTTCGCTTCAATTAGGTTGTTAGATCTTATTTTCGGTTTTATTATAGAGTTCTTTTGGGACATCTTTATCTTAATGCTTATGCTTGGATTGATCACCAAGTACTGATCTAGAGAACGGGAGCGCTAACCGTGTTATCCTACTTCTCCGAACTAGTGTTATACCGAAACCTTGCTCATAACCTGCGTAAGTTGAGTTGCGAAGTTTGGTGAATGTATCGAACTTGTTTAACTAGCTGGTTGACATGCGTCGTTGCCTGCGAAAGTTGAATAACGGAGTGTGAAGACTTTAGACTTTCATTCTATGAGAATAGCTTGTTAGTTCATTAGAGTTTCATAGTTGAGAACCTAGACCGAAAATTAGTATTTACTTGTTAGATCTTACACTTAATATTGCTTACAACCATGAAAACCCTGAGATGACTCCCAAAACGTCCAACGCCTTAGTCTTATAGTTTTAAATCGCTTTTATTTACTTTTTTTTTTCTTGCAATAGTTATTAGGAAAACCAAACCCCCAATCTCTTCTTTAGTCCTAGACATAGTTCTTTCTCTTATAATTCAATTTGTGTTTGCTATTACTCTTTGTGGGATTGATCCTAAAATACTACAATTGATTAACTATGCACTTTCAGTCGTCGTGTAGTCTTTTCAGGTAAAAGATTTGGAGTGAAATTCTACACACATCAAAGCTTTTTGGCTCCGTTGCCGGGGAGTAACTAGCTGCTCATTGAATTTGATAAGAATTTGGAGTGAAATTCTACACACTTTGAATTTTTCTTTTGAATTTTTCAATTTTAGTTTTAATTTTCTTGTTTTTTGATAAACTCTATTTTCCCTTTTAGTTTATGTTTTTGGATTTTGTAGTGCATGACTAGGAGTCAACCCTCCGGAACCGTATCTCCAATTCAAGACATTGATCGACTAGAACGTGAAATTAGGAAACTTTGAAGACAACAACTCATGGCCGAAGAAAGGAACCAGGACCAAGGTCTCCTTAACCTCGACCAACCGTTGATACCTCCTTCCCACAACGAGCAAGGAGAACCAATTATTGCACAAGGTGGTAACCCCAACCTTGTAGCCGCTGATCCGCAACTCGACCCTGAAGTTGGCCGAGACCATCAACAAGCTCCTCGTGATGCTAATCCTCTAGGCGTGGGAGACAACCTCGATGTTCCTCCTCACCAGCCTGCTCTCGTCGCTAATCCACCACTTCCTCAAGTTGGCGGAAGACAACCTGCTTATGTGCACCCTCTATGACACCTCAAATTTCCAAAATCAAGATCATAGTTCCTCCTGAGCTAAGTAGCGAGAGCAAGGAACAGATTCAAGAGATGATAAAGCATACTAAAGAAGTTCTTCTTCATGCAAAAGTTTTTGAAACTTCTGCAAAAGGACAACTTGTTATTGAAGCTGGAGCAGACTATCAAGATCTCAAAGGAGCCGAAGGAGCATTGATTTCCGAAGCTGACCTTTCTCAAGCCTAACTTGGCCGTCACCGTCGAGCCAACGACGTTAAACAAGAGCGCTTCTTGGGAGGCAACCTATGTCTAGTAAGTTTTTATTTTTAGGATTTATTTTCTTTTACTTTTAATATTTTTGCATTTTAGTCTCAGGTTTTCATAAAAAAAAAAAAAACACAAAAAAATAGAAAATAGAAAAGCCAAAAAGAAGGAAGAAGAAGGACTATGGATTGGCAATGCACGCTATGACTAGTGGCAAGTACCACCTACTGACCGGCCATGTTCACCGTGACCGATGTACGCTGAAAGCAACAGATCATCACCGTCCTTGAGTGATCGATGCCAAGAGTCCCCACCAGCCATACCAACCTTAGCCAATGCCATATACTATGCACTATGTACTATGTACCATGTACCATTTCCGACGTACCGTGTACCATGTCCGACGTCCCACGTACCATGTACCATGTCCTGCGTACCACGTACCATACCCACCATTTGCTGATGACCGCGACCGTTCATTCGTGTACCGCGAGACTACTCCAAACCCACACCATCCTCACCACCTACTATCACCATTCTTTTACTTAGGTGTTGTAAACTAGAGAATCGAAAGAAGGAATTCTCTTGTTCTTATTATTGATAATCGAATGAGGTTACATATATATAATGATTACAAAGTCTAAACTTAAACCGATTAGGAGATGGACCATCGGCCATGGGCCATCGGCCATGGGCCATCGGCCATGGGCCTTACACAATAGGATAAGTAATGGGCCGGTTATGGAAGTCCACTCCAAGTGTTTTACAACACTCCCCCTTGGATGGCATAACCGTGCCGATGCTAAGGGATCAATGCAATGTGCTTGGGGATGCTGCCTCATTAAAACTTTACCAGGAAAACCCAGTGGGACAAAACCATGGTGAAGGAAAAAGAGTACATCACACATCACTCCCCCTGTTCCAAGCATCACTCTAAGTCCTTAAGCCTCCGCATACCAATCTGGTGCGTGAGCCTCTTGAATGTGGATGCTGGGAAAGACTTGGTGAAGAGATCGGCTGAGTTGTCGCATGATTGAACTTGCACCACTCGAACATCTCTGGCCTTTTGTAGTTCGTGTGTGAAGAAGAACTTTGGTAGGATGTGCTTCATCCGATCTCCCTTGATGTAACCTTCCTTGAGCTGTGCGATACATGCCGTATTGTCTTCATAGATTACGGTTGGCTCTTTGTGTTCGATCATACCGCAATTCGCCCTGATACGTTGAGTCATCGACCTCAACCATACACTTTCTCGTCCGGCTTCATGAATTGCTAGGATTTCTGCATGGTCAGACGAAGTGGCCACAATACTTTGCTTCATAGAACGCCACGAGATCGTCGTACCATCATGTGTAAATACATAGCCGGTTTGAGACCTAGAGTTGTGCGGATCCGATAAGTAACCTGCATCAGCAAAACCAACTAACCTTCTTTGTTATGGTTAGTATAATGTAAACCCAAATATGTTGTCCCTTGTAGGTAACAAAGTAAATGCTTAATTCCATTCCAGTGCCTTTGGGTCGGACAAGAACTAAATCTTGCTAGGAGGTTCATGACAAAACATATGTCCGGTCTAGTGTGGCTAGCCAAGAACATTAACGCTCCTATAACACTGAGGTATGGCACTTCAGGTCCGAGAACTTCTTCATCGGCCTTCTTTGGACCAAATGGATCTTTATCCAAGTCTAAGCTTCTAACAACCATTGGGCTGGTCAATGGGTGAGCTTGGTCCATTTTAAACCTCTTGAGTACCTTTTCTTTGTATGCCTTTTGATGCATAAGGATTCCATTATTTCTGTACTCAAGTTGCAATCCCAAACAGAATTTTGTCTTGCCTAGGTCTTTCATTTCAAATTCTTTCTTTAAATACTCTACTGTTTGGGGGATTTCCCCAGAGGTCCCAAGGATGTTTAAATCATCCACATAAACTGCTATAATAACAAACCCTTTGTTTGCAAACTTCTTTATAAATGTACATGGACTGATTAGGTCATTTTTATAGCCTTCTTTAGCTAAATATTCACTTAACCGGTTATACCACATTCGACCACTCTGTTTCAGTCCATAAAGGGATTTGTTCAGCCTAATGTAGTACTGTTCTCGAGAACCACTCTTATCTTTGAGCTCAAAACCCTCTGGTAATCTCATATATATTTCATTATCCAGTGGACCATATAAGTATGCGGTTACAACATCCATTAACCGCAAATCCAGTTTTTCTCTTATAGCCAGACTTATTAAGTACCTAAATGTTGTTGCATCCATCACAGGGGGAGTATGTCTCCTCATAGTCTATTCCTGGTCTTTGAGAGAATCCTTGTGCTATAATCCGTGCTTTGTATCTCACGATTTTATTCTTCTCATTTCTCTTCCTTACAAAGACCCACTTATGTCCAACTGGCTTTATTTCAGGTGTTGTCCTTAAGATCGGACCAAACACACTTCTCTTCCTTAAAGAGTTTAACTCCACGTCAATGGCTTCTTTCCACTTTAGCCAATCTCTACTTTGAGTGCACTCTAATATAGACTTGGGTTCATGATCCTCATTTATCTCAAGTGCTACCTTGTATGCAAATATTTCATCGATGTCGACATCTTTCCGGTTCCATTGAATTCCATACATGATATAATTTATTGAGATCTCATTATTATCAACACCTTCAGGTCCTTGAGGTTCAGCGTCCCAAACCTCATTTGGTACCTTAGGATTTGCCGCGGCTATGTCTGTATTTTCTGTAATTCCCTTAACCTCGGTCTGTTTTGCACCTTTGGACTTCCGAGGGTTCTTATCTTTGGAACCTAATGGTCTACCTCGTTTCAAACGTGGCTTAGCCTCTGTAGAAACTTGATTATTGTGTTCCTTCTGAACATCAATACGTACTGGTGCATTACAAGCTGATATGTACGATTTTTTTACTCTCTTTGGGTCAGCAAAGGAATATGGCAATTATATAGCTAGCTTTTGCAAATGTATAATTTTCTGGACCTCTGCATCACAGGCTAGAGTCCGAGGATCTTGCCAATTCAAGGATGGTTGATTCCATGTTAATTCTTTAACCAANGGTCAATGGGTGAGCTTGGTCCATTTTAAACCTCTTGAGTACCTTTTCTTTGTATGCCTTTTGATGCATAAGGATTNAAATAAATCTCCTGTGGTTGGCTCAAGATAATTTATAATGGTGGGAGACTCATATCCAACATATATTCCCATCCTCCTTTGAGGTCCCATCTTAGTTTTATGTGGTGGAGCAATAGGTACATAAACGANCCCCAGAGGTCCCAAGGATGTTTAAATCATCCACATAAACTGCTATAATAACAAATCCTTTGTTTGCAAACTTCTTTATAAATGTACATGGACTGATTAGGTCATTTTTATAGCCTTCTTTAGCTAAATATTCACTTAACCGGTTATACCACATTCGACCACTCTGTTTCAGTCCATAAAGGGATTTGTTCAGCCTAATGTAGTACTGTTCTCGAGAACCACTCTTATCTTTGAGCTCAAAACCCTCTGGTAATCTCATATATATTTCATTATCCAGTGGACCATATAAGTATGCGGTTACAACATCCATTAACCGCAAATCCAGTTTTTCTCTTATAGCCAGACTTATTAAGTACCTAAATGTTGTTGCATCCATCACAGGGGGAGTATGTCTCCTCATAGTCTATTCCTGGTCTTTGAGAGAATCCTTGTGCTATAATCCGTGCTTTGTATCTCACGATTTTATTCTTCTCATTTCTCTTCCTTACAAAGACCCACTTATGTCCAACTGGCTTTATTTCAGGTGTTGTCCTTAAGATCGGACCAAACACACTTCTCTTCCTTAAAGAGTTTAACTCCACGTCAATGGCTTCTTTCCACTTTAGCCAATCTCTACTTTGAGTGCACTCTAATATAGACTTGGGTTCATGATCCTCATTTATCTCAAGTGCTACCTTGTATGCAAATATTTCATCGATGTCGACATCTTTCCGGTTCCATTGAATTCCATACATGATATAATTTATTGAGATCTCATTATTATCAACACCTTCAGGTCCTTGAGGTTCAGCGTCCCAAACCTCATTTGGTACCTTAGGATTTGCCGCGGCTATGTCTGTATTTTCTGTAATTCCCTTAACCTCGGTCTGTTTTGCACCTTTGGACTTCCGAGGGTTCTTATCTTTGGAACCTAATGGTCTACCTCGTTTCAAACGTGGCTTAGCCTCTGTAGAAACTTGATTATTGTGTTCCTTCTGAACATCAATACGTACTGGTGCATTACAAGCTGATATGTACGATTTTTTTACTCTCTTTGGGTCAGCAAAGGAATATGGCAATTATATAGCTAGCTTTTGCAAATGTATAATTTTCTGGACCTCTGCATCACAGGCTAGAGTCCGAGGATCTTGCCAATTCAAGGATGGTTGATTCCATGTTAATTCTTTAACCAACTTGCTAGTCTCTCCACCCAACATAGGGAATTCAGATTCTGTAAATTGACAGTCCGCGTATCTGGCCTTAAATAAATCTCCTGTGGTTGGCTCAAGATAATTTATAATGGTGGGAGACTCATATCCAACATATATTCCCATCCTCCTTTGAGGTCCCATCTTAGTTTTATGTGGTGGAGCAATAGGTACATAAACGACACAACCAAATGTTTTGAGATGGGATATGTCTGGCTCATGACCCGTTAATAATTGGGATGGTGAATATTTGTGTTCACTAGATAGCCTGATGCGTATAAGTTCTGCTGCATGTAAAACTGCGTGTCCCCAAGCCGACACAGGAAGCTTCGATCTCATTAGCAATGGTCGAGCAATTAATTGTATTCGTTTAATGAAGGATTCAGCTAATCCGTTTTGTGTATGGACATGTGCCACAAGATGTTCCACACTCACCCAATGGACATACAGTAATCATTAAACGCTTGGGATGTAAATTCACCATCATTGTCTAGACGTATAGTCTTTAGTGGAAAATCTGGAAAATCTGCTCTTAGCCTTATAATTTGAGCTAACATCCTAGCAAATGCTAGGTTCCTTGTGGATAACAAGCAAACGTGTGAATATCTGGTTGATGCATCGATCATAACTATAAAATATATAAACGTCCCACAAGGTGGGTGTATTGGTCCACATATATCACCTTGTATCCTTTCCAGAAAATTTAAAGTCTCTTTATTGACTTTGGCTGGTGATGGCCGTATAATAAGTTTCCCTTGTACACATGCTACACACGTGAGATTTTAGGGATAACTTTTCTCTCTTTAAGGTTGTGCCCATTTGAACTATTAATCAGTTTACGCATCATGTTCGTACCCGGATGGGCAAGCCGGTCATGCCATAGAGTGAACTGTTCATTGAACATTTTGTGCTTTGCCAAGTTAGCTTCTATCATGTTAATCTTAGCATGGTATAAACCAGTGGCTAGTGCATGTATAGTCTCTAGGAATTTCTTATGTCCATTTACAATTTCTATAATGTATAGAAATTCTTTGCTACCTTCACCCTTTGTTTCAATATGATAACCATTCAACCGAATGTCTTTAAAGCTCAATAAGCTTCTCTTAGAGCTGGGTGAGTACAAGGCATCACTTAGTTCAATATGTGTGCCATTAGGTAATAATATATGACCTTGGTCGTAGCCTTCTATTAAGCTTGTTATACCCGCAATTGTACTAACATTGGCATTTTTCAATATGAGGTTTATGAAGTATCTTTTATCCTTCAATATTGTGTGGCTGGATCCACTGTCCACCACTAGTACACTCATATCCTCGGCCATTTCTATAATGACAATAATTTTGTTTTAATTTTTAATAAAACAAGCAAATAAATATTGAAATAAAATCATTGAATTTAAACCAAAATAATTATCCAATACATAAACCGAAATAAAGCATAAAAGCTTAGAATTTAAACCAAGGCCATAACATAAAATTAGTTATCTTCTTTAAAACAATCGGAAGTCTCATAGGCTAGTGAGTCATCATTCTCATGGTCGAAGTCATTTTCACCATCGAGATGCACATAGTTGGCTTCTGGGTTCTTCTTCAAGACTTCTTGATATGCATCAATAAGATGCTTAGGTGTTCTGCAATTCTTGTCCTAATGGTTAGACATACCACATCGGTGACAACCCGATTTAGCCTTGTTTTGTGGTTTAAAGGACCCACGGCTAGCTTGGTACTGTCCACGACCACCACGTCCTCTACCACCAGGACCACGACCATAGTGTCTTTCTCTGTGGACATAGTTGGTCTCCTTGGTCTCTTTAGGCTCATTATAATTTTGCTTTGCCACATCTACCTTGTGTGCTTCTGGTAATGGGGCTGTACCAGGAGGTCTTATAGCACTATTCATCAACAACAACTCATTGTTCTGCTCAGCTAGTAGCAAACATGAGATTAGGGCCCCATAGGTTTTAAAACCTTTTTCACGGTACTGTTGCTGAAGTAGTATGTTGTGAGTACTAAAAGTAGACAATGTCTTCTCTAGCAACTCTTTCTCTGTCACCTCAGTACCACACAACCTAAGGAGTAAGACAATCCTAAAAAGCTCTGAGTTATACTTATCCACGGATTTGTAGTCCTGGAACCTTAGGTTTTTCCAATCGAATTGAGCCTTTGGTAGGAGCACCGTTTGTTGGTGTCCGTATCTGCGTTTAAGCTCTGTCCAAAGGTCAAGAGGATTCTCTATGGTGAGGTACTGATTCTTGAGACTCTCAGCAAGGTGATGGCGCATATGCATAATGGCCTTGTAATTTTGCTTATCGGATGGTTCAAAACCTTCCTCAATGCACTCAAATAAGTCCTTTGACTTCAGCATGATCTTAGTGTCCAATGCCCATTGCAGATAGTTGTCTCCAGAAGCATTCAAGGCAGCATAGTCTAGGTTGTTAAGCTTTGCCATCTGCATAAAACAGAAATAGACAACCGATCATTAGCATGCGGTGTTTGAGACCGAACCATGCAATCAATTAATAGGTCATGCGGTATTTAAGACCGAACCATGCCTTAGGCCATGCGGTATTTAAGACCGAAACATGCGTTGCCTTTCACTTATTATTTTCGGTTTTTGGTATGCATGGAAGACAAACAAAACTAGATAGGAACTAGCATGCAATAATTTCCTTTTCTTAGATGTTTTTAGAGATTTCCTTTTCTTAATATAATTTAGAAATTTTCCTTTTATGAACTTTTACTTTTTCTAATTAGGATTTAGACAATTTTTAGGGAACTAGAATTTCTCTAGATTCCGATTTTAATTTAGAATTTTAGGGTTCTTATGCAGCCGAAATTTACAGGAAAATTCTATGCCAAATTCGATTTAATTTTCAAGGAGGCATGCAGTTTCATATTTTAAATATCCTAGAACAATCAGATTAATATTTCACTTATGGAACTAGATTTTAACAGTTTAGTTCTAGGGTGCTTATGCAACAAACAATCAAGCAACAATAAACAATCAAACAACCGGATTTTAAGCTTGACAAAGTTTGGTGCAGTTTCACAAACAATCTAACAATCCTAAACGACCGGTTTTAGAGTTTTATAGAATTAAGAAATCTTAAACATTATTAGTTGTGTACTTGCATGTTTAGGGTTCAATAATCTTTAAGCTCAGGTTCGATTATATGGTCCCATAAGATTTCGATTTTACCTTAACACCAAAGGGGTCTGACCGGTTTTGATTTGGGAGCTAAAGACCTCAGATATAACTTGACCACGAACCACGAACCTTGAACAGAACCGCAAACAGCTTTCCCACGAACAGATCTCGAACCGCTCCTTGTACCGCTCATGTACTGCACTCACCCCGGAAGTATAAACCACGAACGAACCTCGAACTGGTTTCGGATGGAACTTGATCACGAGCACAGGTTTGCTCGTGAACAGGAATTAGTTTCGAACAAAGAGGAGAAGGACGGCGGTTTAGGGTTTTGGTGGAAGAAGAAGGATGAACGGCGGCGGTTAGGGTTTTAGGGTTTTACTCAGCTGGATCTTTAGAAACGATCGTGCTGATAACGTGTTGTAAACTAGAGAATCGAAAGAAGAAATTCTCTTGTTCTTATTATTGATAATCGAATGAGGTTACATATATATATTGATTACAAAGTCTAAACCTAAACTGATTAGGAGATGGACCATCGGCCATGGGCCTTACACAATAGGATAAGTAATGGGCCGATTATGGAAGTCCACTCCAAGTGTTTTATAACATTAGTTATGTTTTTATTATTTTTGTTTTTCATTATTATTGATGGTTTTAGGTTTTTGTTTCAAGGAGGATGCATTTAGAGATATATCAAATAGAATTCTATTGAACTTAGCCTAGTTCATACTCGATGTCAAGCAACCAAAGGAAGTATAAACGGTTAGTCACTACATTTTCATTCCACAGCCGAACTCTCGACAACTTTTTGGGCAACCATAAAATGTCTAAGAGTCGACAAACATCATTCCATCAAGGTGACATTGTTCTTAAACCCTACACTTTTCCTTATGATTTTTAATCCTCATCACTTTCTTTTTTCCCACCGAGGACTGTGTGATTTAAGTCTGGGGGGAAGGATGTTCCATCCTATACTAATGCTACTTTCTATTTTGTTGACTTGAGACCTTTTTCCACTTTTTACATAAATAATTTTGACGTTTTTATCGAGTCACATTTTTTTTATTGAGTCAAAACTAGTAGAGAATTATGATCTTATTCTAACGGTTTATTTGATTTGGATTAACACTCTTATGACTCTTGATTATGCTTGACAACAGAACCAAAGTTTGGAAAGACTGTGAGCCGACTCAACAATCCCCCAAGTCCCTATTCGATGGATATTCAGATGATCTAACGTTGTCTCTAACTTTTATAGGACCTAAACCGGACTTAATTATCAAGCCCTGGGAATTGGTATACATTGGTCTAGGTCTCTACATTCAAGCCACACAAGACATTGCACTTTTTCAAAAGTATGTTCCTCTCTCTCTTCCCTTCAATACTCTAAAAAAAAAAAAAGAAAAAAAAAGAATAAAAGATGATATGATTTTGATCAGTTTAGAGGGGTAGGTAAATTACCTGTGACCTCATTATTCTACTCTTGAGTCGATCACACAAAGCTTGGAAGCGACGGGTAGGTAAATTACCGATGACCCCAGTATTCGCCTACACCTTTGATTAAAAAAAAAAAAAAAGGAAGAAGAAGTGAGAAAAGGGAGAGGAAATGAATCATATGAAGAAAGTCTTGGCTTGAAAAGAGTCTACAAGCCTCTGATCGATTTTTTCTTGGTAAGATTTCACTTTATATTATTGCTTTAATTTATGTAAAGAGATGAAAATAGAGATTCTGAAGACTCTAAAGAATTGTGGGATTAAGGAGCATTGATGATTCTCATGGTGGATTACAAATGGAAGTTCCTAATGTCAAGGCGAAGAAGAGTGCAAAAACAGTATCCCAAAGATAAGTGAATTCCCATTATTTTCAAAACCTCTTTTCGCCGTTCTTGTGTCTCTTCTCAAGAACACAATTTTTTCTATTTTTTTTCTGATCTCTTCTACTACTCTCTAAACAATGGCTGGTGATACAACCTCAGCTCTTTCTACTACTACCACTACTACTACTACTAAGGAATCTATCTCCTCTTCTCCATACTACCTATCTTCTAATGATCAGCCACATCATGTTCTTACTCCATTTCTTCTTAACGGTGAAAACTATGAGAAGTGGGCTAAGATTGCCCGTAACAATCTTGCAGCCAAGCATAAAATTGGCCTAGTTGATGGATCTCTTCTCAAACCCTCCTCTGATTCTCCTGATTATCAACAGTGGGTTCAAGTCAACTCGATGATGTGTGGATGGCTCTACGAGAGTCTCGATCCTCAAGTCCAGAAGGTGATCTCGTTCATTGACAACGCAAAGGCCCTATGGGATAATTTGCGTGTTCGTTACTCTATTAGTAACGCTTCTCGTGTTCATCAAATCAAGTCATCTATCGCTCGCTGTGCTCAAGATGGACAAACTGTTGCTGATTATTTTGGCACACTCAAGGTGATGTGAGATGATCTTGATGACTTTGAGCCTTTTATTGACTGTTGCTGTAGCTCTCCGTCTTGTCCACAACGTCTCAAGCAGCAAGGTCGTCGTGATCTTGAGCGTATACACCAATTTCTCATGGGTCTTGACGCTTCTCGGTTTGGTACTACGCGTACCAATATTCTTAGTCGTTTTAACCGAGACACCAACATGACACTTGATCATGTTTATTCCGAAGTTATTGCTCAAGAACGACATCTTATTATTGCTCGCTCTAAAGAAGAACGTATTGATGCTATTGTTTTTGCGGTAAAATCTGGTGTGAATGCTATTGCATTGGTTACTCGTCTTAATCAAGGTCCTTGTACTCATTGTGGACGCACTAACCATTTCGGTGGACACATGTTTTATACTTCATGGTTTACCCGATTGGTGGGTTGAGAATCATGGTGATTCTCGCGGTGGTTTCCGCAACGAGTCCACTCGTGGTCGGGGTCGTGGTTCGTATAGAGGACGCGGCCGTGGTCGTTCCTTCTCTTCTCCTTCTTACCGAGCCAACAACGCTCAAGCTACTACGGTTCCTGCTGATGAACTTTCTGGTATTCCTGGTGTGAGTAAGGAGACACTTTCTGCGATTGTGAACTTGTTGAAATCTGATCAATCTCCTAGCCATGACAAACTTTCTGGTAAGCCTAACTGTGTTGAGTTTTTACTTGATTCTGGAGCATCACATCATATGACTGGTGATGATGAGTTGCTCGTGGAGGTTCATGACATTCCTTGCAGTGTCATCGTCCTTCCTAATGGGAAGCACACGTTTGCTACAAAAGAGGAGAAAATGCTTCTTGGCGATCGAGTTCAACTCAATCGTGTTCTCTATGTTCCGGATCTCTCTTGCACTCTCATCTCTTTGGCACGTCTTTTACGCGAACTGTCATGTTATGCTATGTTCACTGACAAACTTTGTGTTATACAGGACCGCACTTCGAAGATGCTGATTGGCTCCGGTGAAGAGAGAGACGGGGTTTATCATTTTCATGGGGCGGTTTCTGCACAAGCTCATCATATCAAGAAATCTACAAAGTCTCTTTGGCATGAACGTTTAGGGCATCTCTCTACGAAAGTCCTATCTAGTTTTCTATCTACTTTTCCTGATTTTGAACCTCAACATAGTGATAATATTGATTTTTGCCAAGTTTGTATTCATGCTAAACAAACAAGATCAGTTTTTCCCGAGAGTACTAATAAAGCAGAAGATATTTTTTCCTTGATACATTGTGATGTGTGGGGACCTTACAAAATGGCTTCTACCTGTGGAGCTCACTATTTTTTAACTATTGTGGATGATTATTTTCGGGCTGTATGGACTTATCTTCTCCTCGCCAAAAATAAAGTTGCAACTCATCTTAAGCAATTTGTGGCTATGGCTCTTCAACAATTTGGTAAAAAGATACATGTTGTCCGTAGTGACAACGGGAGTGAGTTCATGTGTCTACGATCTTTCTTCAAGGATCATGGCATTCAACATCAAACTTCCTGTGTCTACACTCCTCAACAAAACGGACGGGTCGAACGCAAACACCGCCATATTCTCAACATGACACGTACTCTTCTCTTTCAATCTGACTTGCCAACCAAGTTTTGGGGCGAAAGTAATCTGACCGGTGCGTACTTAATCAACCGTACTCCTACTCCGCTCCTTCATGGCAAGACTCCATATGAGATTCTTCACTCCACTTCTCCAATGTATGATCATTTTCGCGTGTTTGGTTGTCTTTGTTTTGCCCAAACGCCATTCGTCTCGCCATGACAAATTTGAAGAGCGAGGACGTAAATGTATCTTTATGGGTTATCCTCATAATCAAAAAGGTTGGCGTGTTTATGATATGGAGACTCACGACTTCTTTGTTTCTCATGACGTTATCTTCAATGAGAATGTTTTTCCATATGCAAAGGAACAGTTACCCTCTTCGCCATCACTGCCTTTGGTTATTCCAGCTCCGTTTATTGGAGACGACGAGCTTCCCGATGAGGCCATTCCACCGGTTCTTGTTGACAGGGGGAGCTCTGTTTCAACAACCCCAAACTCGTCTTCTTCTCCTGTGGTTCCACATGTTCCTACTGTGATCCCGTTATTCCTATTATTGATCTTTCCAATGATGAGTCTGATGAGGATTCTGGTGAAGCTTCGCATGGTTGTGATCTTGGTACTGAACCACTTGGTCGTGGTCATAGGCAGAAACAGAGGTCTACGCGTCTCAAATCGTACGTTACTTACTCTGCACGACACGCTGAAACCCTCACCTCTCTCAAGCCTGCGTCCTCCCTAGCATCTTCAGGCACGTGTTTATATCCTATTGCAAATTATGTCTCATTCGACAAGTTTAGCTCTGCCCATCAACAGTTCCTTGCAGCTGTCACTATGGTCGATGAGCCTGTTACCTATAAGCAGGCAGTTCAAATTCTCGAATGGCGGGAAGCCATGCGCAAGGAGATTGATGCTCGAGAACTCAATAAGACTTGGACACTAGAACGTTTACCACCTGGTGTCAAGGCTCTTGGTTCTAAATGGGTGTATCGTCTTACGTTAAACTCTGATGGTACTCTTGAACGCTATAAGGCGCGGTTAGTTGCTCTTGGTAATCATCAAACCGAGGGTGTTGATTTTACTGATACGTTTGCTCCGATTGCTAAGCTACAGACGGTTTGTACTCTGCTTGGAGTTGCTGCGGTTAAGAATTGGGAGCTTCATCAAATGAATGTCTACAATGCTTTCTTACATGGGGATCTTGACGAATACATTTACATGAAACCGCCTCCGGTGTTTCTTCCTGATGATCCATCTCTTGTGTGTAAGCTCAAGAAGTCTATTTCAGGTCTCCAACAGGCTCCACGATGTTGGCTCTCCAAGCTATCTACTGCTCTTCTTGACTATGGTTTTGTTCGTTCTCATAAAGACAACTCTCTTTTCTCTTACACTCGTGGATCTACTGTTCTTCATGTCCTTGTTTATGTGGATGATTTGATCGTCTCTGGAAATGACTCTATGGTTATCACGTCTTTAAAGCGTATTTGAGTCGTTGCTTCAAGATGAAGGATCTTGGTGCTTTGAAGTACTTTCTTGGCATCAAAGTGGCTCACGGACATGATGGTATTTTTCTTTCTCAACGGAAATACTGTCTTGATATTATTGACGAATGTGGCCTCTCCGGTGCTCAACCTACTGATACTCCGTTAGAACAGAATCATACGTTATTATCGTCCAAGAGTAAACCGTTGTCGGCACCTGATCAATATCGTCGTCTTGTTGGGCGACTCATGTATCTTACACATACTCGGCCTGAGCTGAGTTATGCGGTGAATATTTTAGCCCAGTTTATGCAAACTCCGCTTATGGATCATTGGGACTCTGCTCTTAATGTGGTTCGATATTTGAAATCATCCCCATGAAAAGGCATTGTGATTTCTTCTAAGTCTTCTCTTCAAATTAATGCCTATTGTGATTCGGACTTCAATACATGTTCGAATACTCGTCGTTCTCTCACTGGTTATATGGTTATGCTTGGTTGTTCTCCTCTCATTTGGAGGACTAAGAAACAAAAACGTGTTTCTCTATCCTCGGCTGAAGCTAAATATCGAGCTATGGTCATGACTTGTACATAACTTCTGTGGCTCAAAGAGATTCTCGCCTTTCTTGGCATCACACATTCTCAACCTATGCGGTTATATTGTGATAGTGAAGCAGCTATGCATATCGCGGCTAATTCGGTGTTTCATGAGCGTACGAAACACATTGAGAGTGATTGTCACTTCATTCGCGTTGAAATTGTTTCTAAAACTATTGCTACAGCTTATGTCAACACTCATGAACAACCGGCTGATATCTTTACTAAGGCGCTGGGTCGAGATCAGTTTCAATATCTACGGTCCAAGTTGGGCGTTCTCAATTTACACGCTCCAACTTGAGGGGGAGTGTTAGGAGAAAGGATATTTTCCTATTGTTTAGCTAGCATATATTATGTCAATATTCTCTACTTGTGCATCAAGACTATTGTATCTATATATATGTATCTTCTACCTATCAATAAAACACACACATATTTTCTTTAAGATTTACAAAGCAACCAGCCGATGGGCTTTCATTCAAGGCATGAGCAGCGACCACCACTGCGGCCAAGTCCAAGCCTCCTCCACGGTCCAGAAGCCTCTTTCGCTGCCCCTTGTCCTGCACTTAAGAAGAGAAGACGTTTCTACCCTTACAAAACCCTAACCCTAAACAAAACCCTATAAATACTCTTAAGATCTAGGGTTTTGAGGTGTGCTTCCTTTGTGACTCTAAGTTCTTCACCCACGCTACCAGAAGTCGACCTAGAGACGACAAGAAACTCCTCTACCGCCGTCAAAGCTCGTCCTCTCTCACCTCCTCTTAGAAGCCATTGCCGAAGACACCAAATCTCTACTCTTCCTTATTTCTTTCATACTTACATTGCTTTTGGGATCAAGTTACTTTTATGACAAATAGAGAAGTTTTCTTTGAACCCCTTTTTTTTTATTGATTCACTTTTGATGCTATACTTTATAATATCAATGTCGTTTCTTTGCGTCATGAGCGAGTAGTTTTATTTGTTGGGTTCTATAGGATGATTCAAGGGGAATTCATGGTTCACTTCAATTAGGTTGTTAGATCTTATTTTCGGTTTTATTATAGAGTTCTTTTGGAACATCTTTATCATAATGCTCATGTTTGGATTAATCACGAAGTACTGATCTAGAGAACGGGAGCGCTAACCGCGTTATCCTACTTCTCCGAACTAGTGTTATACCGAAACCTTGCTCGTAACCTGCGTAAGTTGAGTTGCGAAGTTTGGTGAATGTATCAAACTTGTTTAGCTAGATGGTTGACATGCGTCGTTGCCTGCGAAAGTTGAGTAACGGAGTGTGAAGACTTTAGACTTTCATTCTATGAAAATAACTTGTTAGTTCATTAGTGTTTCGTAGTTGAGAACCTAGACCAAAAATTAGTATTTACTTGTTAGATCTTACACTTAATATTGCTCAGAACTATGAAAACCCTAAGATGACTCCCAAAACGCCCAACGCCTTAGTCTTATAGTTTTAAACCGCTTTTATTTACTTTTATTTTCTAGCAATAGTTATTAGGAAAACCAAAACCCCAATCTCTTCTTTAGTCCTAGCCATAGTTCTTTCTCTTATAATTCAATTTGTGTTTGCTATTACTCTTTGTGGGATCGATCCTAAAATACTACAACTGATTAACTCTGCACTTTCAGTCGTCGTGTAGTCATTTCAGGTAAAAGATTTGGAATAAAATTCTACACACATCATAGTTTCTGCCCCCGAGACCGAATATCCTCCCATTCTGTGACGGTACCACCTAATGAAATTATGTTTTGTTAATATAAAAACTCATAACATCAATATGTGTCTCATAAACACCCACTTGTAACTCGAGCAAACAATCGAATATGTATAGGTTATCAAACAGTGTAGACAACAAAAGATCTAAATCATACCTATTCATGATAGATGAACAATATAATATGTAAGAAAAAGATAAATCCAAATCTTAAGAGTAAGTTCAAAACTGATCCAAATTGATATCATAGGAGATCATGTTACCTTATAGAACAGTTCATCCTCCTGAAGTTGTGTCAACCCTGTGGCAGAGAAACCTCCTTGTGAGGCGCCATCCGCGGGTTGAGAAACTGCATCAATCTCTCTTTGAATCTCTTCTTCAATCGACCTCGCCCTATCATCCATATAAGAACCATCAACTTTGAGGTGAGTCTCTCTGAGAACTTGACGCATTGAAGGCAAGATTCCTTCTTTTTGTCGCTAAACATCAAAAACAGACATAGTTTAATAACATTACAACTTCGTGCACAAACATCTATTCAAACATAATAAACTCAGGTTCTTCCGAAAAGTTACAATTAACTCTCGGAGCTGGTCTTATGAACATGATCCAGAGGTGTGAGCGTGTGGACCAAAACCATCATGAGAAGACAAGCGATTCTCTGAAGCTATCTTGCTCTTCTTCCTAGATGCGTCTGTGTCCCAATACTCCTGCATCATCTCCCAGATATCCCCACTTATCCATTCTGGCTTATTACTAGAAATTTTGGCCTTCGAGATCATGTCTCTAAGGCGGCCACCAAAAACATGATACCACAGATGATATACTTCTCCGCCTACTGTATCATCCCAGTAAAAACTTTGCTGTAACACGAGACAAAATGTATAAGTAGTTACAAATTATGAAAGTTGTATGGAGATGTTTGACTACTAAAGTATGTACACATGACTAACGATAAAATCACCTCACCATTGCATGAGCGCCTCATTGGGAACAGAGGAGATGTTGTACCATGGTCCATCAAACTGCCTCCGGATTGAAGCAACGATTGCTCTCTGTGGAGGGTTATCAAGCCCTAACCTGAATACCCCTTCCGCCTTGTCCACCTCTCCCCTGTCCGTTAAGTCTCCCTCCGCCGCGTCCACCACGTCCATAACCACGGACATCACCACGACCCCCGCCAAATCCACCACCAAAGCCATAACCACGACCCCCACCAACGCCACCACCAGCGCCTTCAGCACCACCTACACCACGTCCACCACCAAAAACAGGACCAATGCCACCCCCACGACCCCCACCACCGACACCATCAGCGCCTTCAGCACCACCTACACCACCAAATACAGGACCAATGCCACCCCCACGACCCCCACCAATGCCACCACCAGCGCCATCACCACGTCCACCACCAAAGACATGACCAAGTCCACCACCACGGCCTTCACCATGACCATCTCCACGTCCACCACCACCACCACCACGCCGACCACCAAACCCACGCCCTGTAGCACCAGAGCCACTGGTCCCTCCTGATCCATTTGAATTCATCTGCTACGATGCATTATTAAGGAATAGATCTGTGAGTAATATAACCTAGAGTTTGTTATATATTAAATGAGTGTACCAAATAATAGATCTTCCATATTCATGAACTCTTGAAAAACCCTAGGTTGTTAAGGAAACAAAAAATCTACTTAGAGATCTGATATATGAAAACCCTAACTACTTTACCTTAGGTTTGTCGATGGTAACGGAGAGTGAGATATGTAGGTGATAAATTGGAGAGAGTCTGTATATTTCGCTAAAGTTACCGGAGTTGGAAATGGAGAGTGAGATATGAAGGTGATGGAGACAGTGACACTGTTGTTTAGAGAGAGCTAATGGTCACCGGTATGAAGAAAAAAGAGATAATAACAAGAATGAAACAAATAACTCAGAGTAACCGATGAAGGAAGATCAAATGTTATCTTGGTCTATATGGAGAAGGAGGAGAAGAGTAACCTTGGAGAGAAGATAAAGAGGCAAACGAAGAAAATCTTAATCGGATTATACTTTGCTACAAAAGAGATGATTATACACCCACTTGTGTTCAATTAACGCTTGGATTGACGTGTTGGTGTGTATATGACGGACACATGTTATATGGTAAGAGTGCAACACATAGTTTAATCCTTAATTAATTCCCACTTGCCTTGTCATTTCGTTAAACAAAGCAATTTGGTACGGGCCTTCTTGTCTGGTCCATCAAATGTTGTGTAACATCCTATTGGGCCTGATGGGCTGTTGCGTTTTGGTGAGAAAACAATACAATTCCACCATCTGATTTTTTGGTTTCCTTCTCCATCGGATAACCTGTGCTTCTCTGCATCAGATCTCGAGTGAGTGATGTCGTAAAATCAAAACTTATCAAGAGTTGATAATATAGGAATTCATCCACAATTTCAACCCCCCTTACTCACCCACCGCAAATAACTCCATAGTCACGAAGAGTTCCTCTCTTAATCGCAAGTCAAGCCAATCATGTAAGCTTCGTTCTTCTTTCATAATCTTGATATAAATCTTGTGAGTTGTTAGGTTATATCATATTATCAGTTATTTATTATCTTGGTTGAGAGGTATATAGATGGAAAATTTTGGTTGAATACATATATTAATTACTGTTGTCAAATATTTGTCGATTCGAAAATCATGTTACTAGATGTCGATGTGTCAACCCCCTTAATAGATCTGTTTGAAATTATGAAACTCTATTGTAATTGTAACTCTTGTTTCTGTTGCTTTCTTCCGTAATCAAGAAATGAAAGTGGAGATAGGCGATGGAACTCAATTTATATGAAACAGGTTTGTCCGTTTTTATCTTACTTTAGGGTGATTGGGTTTATTTAATTTTTTCCATTATACACCTTTTATATGGGATCTGTTTGTTGATTCTATACCGCTGGGAATAGCTATAGATTATCAGATTTGAGTGATAGTTTATTTCTCATCATGTAGATACTTTTGAGGAGGTTAAGAGCAACAAAGACACAGATGAAGATGTAAGTAATCCCTATAAAACAAACATGTTTAACAAATAGTGATCTGAATTATGCCACATACGTGCATAATTCAGATTTGGCTCTTGACTCATCAATAATTTCTGGTAAGTCTCCTCTCTCTTTTGGTTTTAGTTGGTGGTAACTTGCTCATCAGGTAAGTTATCATCACTGATGATTGTGTGATCCGTGTGCTGGAATAGAACCTCCTTATGTAAGGAATTGGTTCCCGGACTATGTATCTCAACTGCACACAAGTGATGACAGTCATTGGTCTCCTCCTCGAGACTATGAATCTACGGAGGATAGAGAATGTAAGAAAGATATTTCAAAGGTATTGTAATTTTCTGAATACCACAACTTTTAGAGGTTTTCAAGTACATCGTCTGTCAATAATTTTTTGTGTTATCGCATGTTAAGGATATATATCAGTTTTATGTTGCTGATGCAGGTGAGAGATTCTGCTTTTTGTATGTTCATTCTTCAAAAAACTAGATTACTGAATACTTGTATTTAATGCAGATGACTAAACTTGTTGCATGTCTCATGTTCTTATAGACCAGATGGATGTCGGTTCTCCTTGTCAATGTGATGAAGTCATGGCCTTGAAGAACAGAGTGAAATACTTGGAAACTGTAGTGGAGAATTTGCATGCTCAGATCAATCGTTTAGTCCATTCCACCAAGAAGGCAAGAACAAAATGTAATTCAACTAGTTGTTTTTAATAGTCGTGATGTTGTGTAGTGACTTATGAAAGCTTAAGGGTGGATGTATTCGAATGAGATGCTCACCCGGACTTATGAATATGTGAAATCTTAAGTGTTTATGTTCTGGGTTTTCTTAAAATCCTACTTAAACATACATGTATGTTGGTTAACTTAAGAATGGAAGGTTCCGATATGTAAACTATCTTTTAATAAACAAGTTGAGATTGCAAACGCTTGATATATTACACTTTTCAGTTAAGTGTCAATTAGTAGCTGCAAATTCTACTGTTATTAAAAATGCATATTATACCTGGATATTTGAATTTCATTTCAGCCTCTCAAGTTCTTTATTATTTATCATATAGAATTCAGATGTCCATTTAAGAAACAAAAATAACATAAAAAAAAACACAATGTGATCTTTCAATGGTTAATTATTCTTCTTCCTCTGAACTAAAATATTTTGATTCATCTGTCATCTCCACATCAGTATCGTGATCTTCAGAATCTTCATCGACTGGATCTTCAGGAATATCTTCTACATCCCCACCAGGTACAACTAGTGATATTACATTAAGTACATTAACTGAACTCATATAAAGATCATTTTCGACTTCTTGTAATGGTGCTCGTTGCTTGATAACTATGTCAAGTATTCCTCTCGGATATACTTTCACAACAACCAACCACTCGTTTAATCGGTGCTTCACACGTGGATATGGGAAAAAACATACTTGATCTGCTTGTGTTGTCAAAATGAAAGGATCATACTTGTCATATATCCCAGACGCCCGCACCTCAACAACACCAGCTTTACGCATTCTCGTCCCTGAACCCAAAGTCGTATCAAACCAAACACAGCGGAATAAAGTTACCTTTAATCTAACAACTTCGTGATAAGCGATCTGAATTACTTGTTGGAGTTTTCTTATAATACGTTTGTTCGTATTCACTACTCCCACGCACACAAATCTCATAATTGGCTGTAGTTTTATTAACTGCACGGTTAACTATATGAAAGTTATAACCTCGTGAATAGTATGCATTCCAACATGTGGACTTCCATATTGGCCCTCGCACAAGCTCATGTAACCACAACAGATACGTATTTGTGTGAACAACTTGAACCTTAATTCCAAACAAAGTACAATCAAACGTGTCATATATTCATTTATCCACCCGGACTATATATTTAAACTATAAAATTACCATGACCAATAATGTGATCAAAAGCTTACCAAATTGTATAACCAGTCGGAATAGTCTCTTTCTTTCAATGTCGCCAACATAGCATCGGTAATCCCATCATTTCTTTGTCTTGCCTCATTATCAGATAATCTGCATATATTGATAAATAATGATAAGTTAAAACTTCTTTGTATGAAAAAAAACACTTGTAAATGAGAAATGGTTTACCTTTCAAATTGTTGTAGTTCTTCACAATTGAGCAGAATATAAGTATGAGGAATGTGGTTATCAGCATCATTTAACCACTCATAATATGTTTTACCACTTCCCCCACCAACATGTCTAAATAATGCTGGTACATCATACGAGTAGCTATATTGTTGAGCAAAACCACTAGCATGTCGTCTCTGAGTACTGTTTAACGTAATATCTCCAATAGAATCGTAGTGGTGAAAGCTGAAATTTGTGATTTCTTCATTGATATACTGCTCCACAATTGAACCTTCAACACTTGCTTTGTTATTCGCTTTTTTTTTCTTGAGGTGAAACATGAATCCTTCAAATGGGTACATCCATTGAAACTGCACCGGTCCACGAAGCTCAGCTTCTCCAGGTAAGTGAACAGTCAAATGTTCCATAACATCAAAAAATGATGGAAGAAATATCTTCTCCAGATTGCAAAGCGTCTGCGCTATATTATTTTTCAAACAATCTATGTCACCTCTATTCAACGATCTTGAACAAAGATCACGAAAAAAATGCCCACATCTACATTTACAAATGAAACAAATAATTACTAAAAACATAGTTCATAGCATTGGTAGGATACTTATAATAGATATTTATATTTACTTGAGATTGCTTCATGGATTTCTGAAGGCAAGAGTTCACAGAAAACGAACGGAATTAATCATTGCATAATGACGTGGCAATCATGACTTTTCAAACCATATATTTTACAATCATGGTCTATGTGTATGCATCGTCCTATGTTTGATACATAACCATCCAGAAACTTTGCCACATCCTTTAACCATTTCAGAAATTCCCGCTTGGCATTTGGAGACAACCTGAATATAGGAATTGGAGCCTTCCCAAATGAGGTAAGATGTAAAGGTTTCCAATCACAATACAGAACCAAATCTTTTCGTGAGTTTATCGAATCTTTTGTTTTGCCTGCGACATTTAGCAAAGTGTTAATAATGTTGTAGAAAAAGTTTTTCTCAATATGCATTACATCAAGGCAATGTCGTAGAAGATGTGTCTTCCAATATGGCAGATCCCAGAAAATACTATGCTTATGCCATTGATGAGTCACACCATATCCTTCAATGCAGCTGTTTATATGCCTGTTTCTACCACATTCATTTGTTTTCTCCATTCCATATATTCCCTCCAGGTGATGCTCTAAGATTTCCTCGCCCGAGCGATAATGAGGTGCACTCTTCTCAACAACCATATTCTTCAGAAAAGTTCTGCTATTTTGTCGATAAACATGATCTGGTGGCAAAAAATATCCGATGACAATCAAACCAAATTGATTTGCGCCCATGCTTTAATTGGAAAGCATCGGTCTCTTCCATACAATACGGACACGATAATCTTCCATGAGTTGTCCATCCAGATAACATCACCAATCCCCGAAAATCACTAATCTTCCACATTAACACTGCTTTCAGATTGAAATTTCGCTTGACTGAAACATCAAATGCTTCAACACCAAAATCCCATAGTGCCTGCAATTCTTCAATCAACGGTCGCAAGAAAATATCCAAACTTTGCTTTGGGTGGTTTCGCCGTGAGAGTAAAATGCTAAGATATAAATATTCTCTTTTCATGCACATATCTAGCGGAAGATTATATGGAGTAAAAATAATAGGCCACAAAGAGTAGTTACCACCAAATGATCCAAATGGGTTAAACCCATCTGTACAAAGTCCTAGATAAACATTCCTACTTGTAGATGCAAACTCCAGATAAAGCTTTTGAAAATGCTTTCACGCCTTGCCATCTAAAGGATGTTCCATCTTTCCAGCATGACATGAATGTTCTGCATGCCACCGCATATGTGATGCGGTTCTCTCAGAAAGATATAACCTTTTTAGTCTATCTGATAATGGCAGGTAGAACATCCTCTTGTACGGAATACGTTTTGTAGCAGAGGAACGTTTCCTCGATGTCTTCTCTGGTTTGTACCTTGGATGCTCAAAAAATTTGCATACGATTAAATTTTCATCAGGGTCACCCAATAAATCATGCAATTATTTTGATAGACATCAATCCCATAGTACGACATACTCAATGTACGCATCAACTTCTCTGTTTCATAATAGCTTTTGGAGGCAACATTACCTTTAGGCAAAATCTTATGAATCAAGTGTGATACATCATCGACACATGTTTTTGCTAGATTGTGGTTCGTCTTAATGTGCATCACATCAGCAGCTAAAGAGAATTGTGACAAGCCTTCTACACAATTATCATAAAGAGGTTCACTACCAGTATTTAAACAGTGGAAAAAACTTGCAGCCTCAGAGTTAGGCACTTTCCAAGCATTATCAGGTACAATAGGTTCATCAGAGTATTCACCCCTTTCAATATTCATTCTAAAAGAAAATATATATATCTCAGTAATGTTGTTAACTAATGTCTATGTATACAACATATAAATATATAACTTTTTGTATATATATATATATAGCATTTATTATTTTTTGTCTTTTTTTTTATTAACCATATACTTCTGAATTAAATAAGATTTTTTTTTAACATAAATACCTTGTTTGTGGCATCAAGATTTCTTCTATAAAGGCAAACTGACCTATGTATGCATTAGAATTTCATTCCTGTTCGGCTGTTTGAAACCCAATATTATCAAAAATTTCGTGTTTTCCTTGATATTGGTATTGAGGCTCGAACAATTCACCATGAGCTGTCCAAACATAGTAGTTGGGTTGAAATCCTTTGTTATATAAATGCTAGTGGACAATATTTGTGCGAAGAAGCACTTCGTTTTTACACTGCCGGCATGGACACCAAATTCTACCCCCCTCATATAATCGTTGCTGCGCAAAATTCAAAAATTGCTCCAACCCAACTTCATATTCTACAGAAACTTTCGCCCTATATGAATCCATACGCTGATACATCCACGCTCGCTGAACTTCAATATTATTACTTGAGGAAGACATTTGAATAAGTGGAAAAAATTGTTTATTACTGAATATTCGAAAGGACTCAGTAAGAAAAAATATAAAACCAAAGAAGGAAGAGAAGACGATTTCTGAATATGTACGAGAAGTCGTTTTATGTTATTATAGAAGAGAGAAAATCTTTATATAAAAGTTTCAAAAGAACCATTCACACAAATGAACAGTGATTGTTTCCAACTTGTTGGTGTGACAACACCCAATTAATTGCTATATTGAAATTTATGTCATACTCACAATAATATTACCCACCATTGTCAACAACATGGAGCACAAATAATTCAATACGAAACACGACAACCATCACTCTGTAGCTAAATTACGACAACCATTTTCTAATATGTATTGCTACACGATATTCATTGTAGCAACAATTACTAGTAATTGGTAGCAATACAATACAATTAATCTCCATTTGTTTAATTATTATCAAAATATTAACTACATTTTGTGACGACGTCTTTTGTGGACAATGCCGCTATAATATTATGTGTCATAAATTATGTAGCAAATTTAATACAACATTTTTTTGTAACAATCCGTAACTATAAATCTACGTTTACTCACATAAAAGCTATAAATTAAATTACCTCATAATTTGTCACTAATTGGTCACATTATGTAGCTATATTTTGCTACAATTATTTCGGTAACAGATACCCGTAACTATTTAAACGATTTTTACTAGTGTAATATCACGGTGGACGATCGGAGTTGAGCTGTCATGGTGCATATACGATAACGTGTACGCCACAACTTTCACGATGTTGATCCTTTTGGTCTAGTTGAGCTGCCTCGCTTCTATGTCGTCAGCTAAAATTTTGTTTAAACTTCCTTTTTCCATGTACTCGTAGATCAGAAAAGTGTGGCGGTGGTGGGAGCAGAAGCCAAAGAGCTTCACCACATTGCGGTGACGGATCTCCGTTAACGCTCTTACCTCTATTAGGAACTCTTGCTTCACCACTGGCTTTGATATCTCTTCGTCCATCGTCTGGTGTAGCTTTTTAACGGCTAAGATTGCACCTGAGAGGTTTGCTTTGTAGACTTTGCCGTATCCTCCGATTCCGATCAGGTATCTTGGATCAAATCCGTTTGTGGATTGGATGATATCTTGGTATTTGATTTTGCCATCATAGCAAAAGATGGACAAAGTATCTCCAGTTTCAGCATCTGAGTTGTTGTTTCCATTTTTCTGTTTTCGTTTCCGAAGGTAGTAGATAAATATCCCTGTGCATATAGAGAGAATGACGAGTGCTCCTAGGGTCCAAAACACAAGGAAGCCATTCTTCCCTCGGGAAGTAATAGGGCATGATTTCAACCTTTGTCTAGGAATATTACTGCATAAGCCTCTGTTTCCCTCCAATGAATCTGCTGTTGCATTTTGAAATAATGGATTGTCTGGAAGCGGACCCTCAAGTCGATTATTTGATATATCGATGTATGTCAGTGCTTTCATGACCTTGAAACTTGTTGGAATGATACGTGAAAGATTGTTGTGTGAGAGGTCGACCTTGTCGAGGCTCTGCAAGTAGCTGAGTTGTGAAGGGATTTCTCCGTCGAGCCAGTTAAAGCTGAGATCAAGATAAGTTAACTGAGCAAGTTTTGTTAATCTGGGATTGTGTCCTTCAAATTTGTTTCTGCTCAGGTTCATGTAATGGAGGTTAGTAAAGGAGTCAAAGGTTTGTGAGATCTGAGAGAGACTCGAGCTTGGTTAAGAAACTTAAACCTGCAGGAACTCTTCGAGATAACTGATTTCCATTAAGTAGCAGCTTAAAAAAACCTGTAAGATTTCCAATTCTCTCTTGAAGCTCACCAGCGAGGTTGTTGGTAGATAGATCCAGCACAACTATTTGTGTCATGTTCCAAATCTCTGGTGGGATAACACCTGTGATGTTGTTGTTTGACATGATCAAGGCACTTAGCTTTCGACTCTTCCGCCAGTTGCCTGAAATCTCACCATGGAATTTGTTATGGCTGCGATTAATGAAATCAAGATGTGGGTAAACCCCAAAAGCTTCACAAATATCTCCAATGAATCTGTTCCCTATGAATCTTGCTATGATCAAGCTCTCACAATCTCTCAAACTTTTTTGGATAGGACCTTCGAAGTGATAATAATCTAATGAGAGATTCTGAAGCTTCCCACCTTTGCAAATGTTTTTGATAGAGTTGCATATGAGAGAATGGCCTCATAAGGCCCATGGGCCCTTAATGTCTCCCCAAAACCTAGATTATGAGGAGAGGAACCCATGAACACTTATATATTACCACTTTCTCCCTTATCTCTACTGATGTGGGATCTTATCAATACCCCGCCCATCGAGTAGCAACGTCTCAGCGCTAGCGGCTTCAGGCCATACAAGCGGCCTTCACATCAGTCCATACCCGCACCCTCGCCCATACTAGCCATACCGAGCCGGCAGATAGGACCAAGTGATAGAGTTGCATCTGAGATAATGACCTCATATGGCTCATTGGCTCTTAATGTCTCCCCAAGACCTAGGTTATGAGGAGAGGAACCCATGAGCACTTATATATTACCACTCTCTCCCCTATCTCTACCGATGTGGGATCTTATCAATCTAACCAACTTGGTAAACCTGAACCTTTATCTTAATTCTTTGTCAGGTCCACTTCATTCCAATATTGGAAACTTACCAAACCTTGTTGATCTAGGCCTTAGCATGAATCATTTCTCTGGAACCATCCCTCCTCAATTCAGAACATCTCTAAAATTATCAATTTTCACCTCTCCACAAACTACTTAACTGGAGAAATTCCACCTGAGCTTGGTAATTTGCGAAACCTCAAGACCCTCTATCTTGATAAAAACAAGTTAAACGGATCAATTCCATTTGAGATCGGTCTGTTAACCTCAGTTCAGGATATCGCCTTGTCTAACAATTCCTTATCTGGACCAATACCCTCTTCCATACGAAATCTAACCTACTTGGTAAAGTTGTACCTTTATATCAAATCTTTCCCGCGTCCACTTCCTTCTGAGATTGGAAACTTATCCAACCTTGTTAGTGCAAACAACCTGTCTGGATTAATACCCTCTTCCATTGGAAATATCACAAACATGGTAACACTTCAGCTCTTTTCCAAATTTTTTTCGGGTCCACTTCCTTTCGAGATTGGAAACTTACCCAACCTTGTTGACCTAAGCCTTAGTGAAAACAACTTGTCTGGACCGATACCCTCTTCCATCGGTACCTTTACCAAGCTGGAATCATTACACCTCAGTCATAACCAGCTCTCGAGTCATATTCCATTGGGAGTTGCAAACTCTTCAGAGCTAACTAACTTGCAACTCGCCGGAAACAACTTCACTTGTTTCTTGCATGAAAACTGATAAGCTCCATTACGTGTACACAAGGAGAAAGAAAGGAGAAGAACCAACACGTGCGACTTGAAGAAGAACGTGCAGAATGATTTAGAACGAGTATATAAACTCAATACAGTTTGTTTTAGATCTTTATGCACTGTTTGTTATTGATAGTGACGTATGTGTTGCTCTGGAATCGAGTTGATAATTTGGTGATGTACCGGAGGCTCATTCTGTTATAAACATTGTATTGAGTTCGATAGAAATAAAGTGAGAGTACTTGTCTCTATCAATTGGTGTGTTTGTGATCTAGATAGGATTAATCGGAAAATCGGATTTAAATCAGGGATTAGTTTTAGGGGTTTTATCTATATATATCTGATGTTCATATATTTTCTCCTGTTTTCCCTTAATATATTCACATCTTTTGCATCTTTTGCTATCCTTTTTCACCATATTTGCATAGCTTTTAGGACTGTTCATGCATTAGAGTATAGTTGCATTGCATTTGCATATTTTCTTGCATAAACAGGTGATTTTGGAGCCTAAGGAGCATGGAAGCAATGCTGAAGAGGAGTGAAGCTATCAAGAGAAGAAAGCAAGGGAGTTAGAGGTGAAGAATCAAGGTCCGGAGTTCCACTCGACCGCCCACTCGACCAGACACTCTACCATGTGCGGAGAAGGACTCGACCGAGTGGAAGGAGCACAAGAAGAGCCAACTCGACCAGTCACTCGACCGAGCACCAGGTCAAGTTGACCGAGCACCAGGTCGAGTTGACCGAGCCGCCTAGCTATTTTGTCTTTTAGCATTTTTAGGGCTTCCACTACTTTTTCTATAAAAGGGCCTTGTACCCTTCAGCCACCAAGAGAGCCACCTTGGAGAAAATCTAAAAACTAAGTTTTTACCCTTTTGGGAATTTATGCTTTTTGCTTTTTACATTTCTTAGATTTTGTTCTACTTTTAAAGGAGAAAACAAGAGATTTCTTCATACTTGTTTGTTCAATAACTCTCAAAGTATAAAGAATTCGAGTTTGATTCCTTCTTCAAAATTGTAGATCTTTGCTTTATCTTTCTAATGATGCAAGTTTCGTTATTTTCTGGGTTTATGACTTTGTTCATCATGTTTAGCATTTGTGAGTAGTTGCTTAGGATCTTGAGGATGGGTTAGGCTGGATTGTGGTTAAGGTTTGTTTAGCTAGGTCAAGCTTGATTGTTATAGATCTCTTCTAGGCTAGATGTACTCTATGCTGATCCTATAACTGAGAGGGTAGGATTTGATTTTAAGCTTCTTAGCATCACACCAATGTCTAGGTTGCAAGATAAGGCTAGATCTAGAGATTATCATTAGGCATGCTAAGAGATTAGATGTCTTGTTTGATTTTTGACATAAATGATATGTTGCTTAATGCCTGCTTGTATAAGTTCTTTGCTTTGTGAGAACAAGTCTAGAAATATATGAGCTTGATTGTTTTTGCCATGAGAGTGGATTAATATGTTCTAGGAGATCATTGTCTAGAGATTAGCTCAAGTTCATTGAGATTTGTTGACCAAGTTAGATGACCTTAATCATTAGTCCAGCCCATGAATCCCTCCTCAAGACCTTCCTTGTCTATTGATTTCTTAGTCTAAATCCTGTTGTTTGGTCGTTGTTTGATTTACTTTTGTCTTGCTCTGTTTTGTTTGCATTGCTCTGTTTCTCGCATTTGTCTGACTCGACCCTGTACTCGATCGCACACTCGATCGAGTGCTTGCTCGAGCTCATCCCTAGAATTCTTGTTTATGCTTTTTGTTTGTCCTGTTTCAATTCCTATTTCATTTTAGTTGCTTTTCTGTTACATTCATTTAGTTTCCTGTTCATTACTTGCCTTGCATTAGTTTATTACTTGCATTACTATAGTTTCTATTTCTGTTTCATTGCATTGTTGTTTAGATCATCCTGTTCTCTTTACTTTTAGCATCTAGTTTTATAAGCTTTTACATTCTGCATTTTACATTCATCATTAGGTTGTTAATGACAAACATCCTACATACTTGGCTTGACTTAGACAAATATTCATAACATGATTGCTTGCATAACACTCATTTAGGATTGACATCTCTTATACTACAACAACATAAGGGAAATTGAAACTCCTTGCATTCCACCTATTCATCATCACATCATATCATCTCATTCATCATCACCCACCATCAAAAACCCAAGTTTCAATTTGGCGTCGTTGCCCATTTGAGTGTGTTTTGTGACATTTAGGTTTTCTATTAGTCTAAGATTAAGTTCCTTTATCCTCTTGTTCGCTACTGATCTCGATTCTTCTAANCTACTGATCTCGATTCTTCTACTGCTTGTTTGTGATTGAGTTTCAGGTACCAACTCGACCGAGTGAGTACTCGAGTACCTGATCGAGTCAGAAGCCGGATACAAATAGACCTCACTTCCCAGTCGACTCGACCATCCACTCGAACCTGCGCTCGACCGAGTGCCTGTCCGAGTCTGTACTCGAGTCTGTTGATGCAAACAAGATCCAAGGGTCATCACAATCTTCAGAGACTCCTTGATCACATCAACCGACCTGAGACAGCAGAGAACAAGAATCAATCAGGAACAAGAACAACAAGTGCTAATGGAGCAACAAGATCAACAAGCTCCAACGGCAAGGAACAATGGTGCTGGAGATGCACCAAACACACATAACCAAAGAGCTGATATTGTGCCTCCTGTAGTTGCTAATAATAATTATGAGATCAAAAGTGGACTGATCTCTATGATTCAAGCCAACAAATTCCATGGGTTGCCAATGGAGGATCCCCTAGACCACCTTGATGAGTTTGACAGGATTTGTGGACTCACTAAAATCAATGGTGTGAGTGAAGATGGCTTCAAGTTAAGGCTATTCCCATTTTCCCTTGGAGACAAAGCTCATCTCTGGGAGAAGACTCTTTCTACTAGAGCAATAACCACATGGGATGCTTGCAAGAAAGCTTTTCTAGCCAAGTTCTTCTCCAATGCAAGAACTGCTAGGTTGAGGAATGAGATTTCTGGTTTTGCTCAAAGGAATTTGAAACTTTTTGTGAGGCATGGGAGAGATTCAAAGGTTTCCAAACTCAATGTCCTCACCATGATTTCAGCAATGAGTCCTTGCTCAGTACTTTGTATAGAGGAGTCCTACCTAATATAAGAATGCTTCTTGAAACAGCCTCCAATGGAAATTTCCTCAACAAGAATGTGGAAGAAGGATGAGAATTGGTAGGGAATCTTGCTCAATCAAATGGGAATTATAATGAAGACTATGACAGAACAGTAAGGTTCACCTACAATGATCAAGAGGAGAAGCTTGACAAGATTCTCCTCAGCCAACAAAAGACCATACATTTCATTGGTGAAGAAGAAGTTCCAGTTCAAGATGGAGATAGGGAGTTTGCTGAGTTGTGCTACATGCAGAACCAAGGAGGATTCAATGGTTACAATCAAGGAGGAGGATTTAAGAACAACATCCTCTCCTATAGAACCAATAATGTGGCCAATCCTCAAGATCAAGTCTACCCACCTCAACAGCCTCATCAACAAAACAACTATGCACCCAAGCAACAACATCAAGTGTTCCAGCCTCAATTGTGTCCCCCACCAGGGTTTCAGACTAACCAAGGCCAGGAACAAGACTTAAGAGCTATGATGCAAAAAATGTTGATTGGGAAAGCCAATGGTAAGATTGAGGAGGCCAAGCAGTTTGCTGAGTTGAACTAGCGGTTAACATCCCAATATAATGATCTCAACATGAAGTTTGAAGGTCTCAAATCTAGAGTGAAGTATATGGAGAGAAAACCTTACTTCTACTTGAGCTCCTAAGCCTAACTAACTCCCTGGAAAAGCTGTTCAAAACCCAAGGGAGTTCACTGCTAAGGTCATTCATGTCTATGAAGAAGAAGTCACTGAGGATAGTGAAATTCAAGCTGCGGAGGATTGGTCATTCCTTGAAGACCAGAGTGAAGATTGTGCAAAGCAAACTGAATCCGGCATTTCGCTCTACCATGTGCTCGAACCAGCACTCGACCGAGTGCATGATCGAGTGGTCGATCGAGTTGACGATTCTGAAGCTGTTAAGCCTGTCAAGTACATCCCTCCTGCTTACAAACCGCCTCTACCATTCCCAGGACGTTTTAAAGGCATAGAAGCTGAAGGAACTAAGGGAAATCATTGAGAGAAAGGAAATGATGGCTTTGCAACAAGAAAAAGTGAGGGCTTTGAAGGAAGAAGCTGTGATTGAGAAGAAGGAAGTGATGGCCATGCAAGAAGTCATCATTGCTTACCAAGAAGAAGAGAGAGGACCTGCTTTGGAACAATATGATCCATATCCTCTCTATCAGGATTTTTTGCTGGAAATGTCAAAGAAGAGAGCCCATGCTCAAGATGAATAGGACCTTGAAGAGCTTGAGGGAGTTATCATCCCAATTAAACTTGAGGATCCAGGACCATTCTATCTGCCTTGCTCACTTAGCTATCTTCACTACAACCAGTGCTTATGTGACTTGGGAGCATCTATCAGTGTGATGCCTTACTCTATAGAACAAAAGCTTGGGCACACTGAATTCAACTCCACCAACCTTCACATATGCCTAGCTGATGGGTCAAACAAAGATGTGGTTGATAGGTTGGAAAACATTCCAGTCAAGATAGGGAAGGCAAGGATTCATACAGATTTTGTGATTCTAGAGATGGATAAGGAGCCTGAAGATCCTATCATTCTAGGCAGGCCATTCTTAGCCACTGTTGGAGTTGTTATAGATGTCAAGGAAGGTCTTGTAACCTTAAACATTGTTGAGGATTTAACCATGAAATTTGACATCTATATCCCAACCAATCTGCCTACCATTGATGATTAACCTTTCACTATCAAGGACAAAGGAGGTCATGAGGTCTCAAGTGAAGTGGCAACTCCAAAGGCTAAGCTCTCTCCTCAAGAGGAATCAGTGGAAAATCTTAAGGGTTCAGTTCAAGAGCTGACTGATCTGGTGAAGGATCTCCAAGTCAAGCATAACAAGAGGTCTTTGAAGAAGGCAAGACCAATGCTCAAGATTAAGAAGAAACAAGGGTTATGTGTGAAGGGTGAAATGATCAAGGGTCAGTTTCACATTGATCAAATGGTACCAGGGAGGATTTCATCACCTCCTTGGTCTCTAAACCAAGCCTGAAAAGGCATCAAAAGTCAAGCTTAGTGACTCTAAACAAGCTCACTAGGGAGGAAGTCCCTAAGGTATCATTGTACATATGCTTTATTTTCCTTGTAGTTTTGATTTCTTTTCTTTTATGTTTGTGTTGGGCAGGCTTTTTAATGAAAGTGTAGATGGGTGTGGAAAGATTTGGATTTGTGGAAGTAGACTCGCAAGCCCACTCGACCGGCCCACGAGAGGTACTCGACCGAGTTGTGAAGAAACTAAGGCCCACTCGATTCCCATTTCTCTTGAATGATCGAGTGGGGGGAGAAAAAGAAGAATTTTTTTTGAATTTCAAACTTTGGTCAAGGAGCTCAACCACTTGCAGTCGAGTGTGGGGTCGAGTGGTAGCTAAAAGCAAGTCAAAGATTCCCATTTCAAATTTGAATGGTATGGACGCTCCACCCTTGTCTCCTTGTCCCTTTAGCTTCTTTATATAGAGCTAAACTCGATCCTATGCTTCTCACACTCTCTCATTTGCTCAAAACAATAGAAATCTAGTTTAAAATCTCTCTCAAGTTCATCTTTTTGCTCAAAGCTTAGCTCTTTTTGTTTTCTGGGTCACTAACCTATTAACTTTAAGCTTTGAGTCTATTCCTTTCAGTTCTATTTAAAAATGTATTCAAGGATTACAAGGAAATCTCAAAAAGCTGCTGATAGCTCCCTAGATCGTCATGATGCTCACCTTGCATCAAGGAAGGAAACTGGTGGACGCATTCGACCTGCCACTCGAGCAGGCACACGACCGAGTGGGTGCTCGAGTAGGCGGTCGAGTGAGATTACGAGAGAGAAGCATCAGTCAGCTGAGGAAGACCCTGAGCGAACTGAGAGTGAAGAAGAGATGGAGTTCACTATCCAAGAACACATCAGGAGTCACAAGGCTAAGGGGAAGAGGCCAGCATTTGAGGTCGAAGAAGAGAGTGAAGAAGAAGATGAAGAAGAGAGTGGAGAAAATGATGGAGAAGAAGAATCTTGTGGTTTAACTCAAAGACAGCTTTATGAAACCTTCATGAGGATGCAGTTCCTGGGAACTAGATACCCACACAAGGAAACCATGGAGAGGTTGGGCATTGATGAAGATGTGGAATTTCTTTTTGAGAAGTGCAACCTAAGCAAGTTCATGGGGCTTTGCATGGAAGGTTATAGAGAAGAAAGCTGTGAGCTCTTGGCCACCATCAAGATGCATTCCTACTTAAAGAAGGACAAAGAACATGGTCTTGGGCATTGTGAGTTCACTATCAAGGGAAAGAAGTATGAGCTTCCATTGAATAAGATAGCCAATATCTTTGGTTTTGAAGTTGGTAGTGAGAGGAGCATGGTCATACCAAGGGAAGAGCTCTATGCTGTTTGGGAAACCATTGGAGATAGCATCACCTACTCATCCTCCAAGCCTAAGAGTTCAAAGATAAGAAGCCCAGTCCTAAGGTACTTCCACAAGGCCTTAGCAAACACCTTCTTTGCTAGGAAGGAAACTGGAAATCTCAATGAGGGTGAGCTCAAGATGATTGATATGGCTCTCAATGGAATTATCTTTCAAGCAAGAGATGGAACCATCATCCTTGGGATTAGTGTGGAGACTGATCTTGCAATGGTGCTCATAGACCACATGATCTATTTGAGAAGCTGGGTGAGCAAGTTTTAAAAGAAAGGGTCAATGGGAGCTCTAACTATTGGAGGAATCATCACCCTAATGCTACTAGCTGCTAAGGTGCCACTCAAGGGAGAGAAATTCATGCCAAGGTGGATAGATTCCAACTATCTCACCTCTACTCTAATACTAGCAAAGGAGATGCATCAAGGAAATCACCTTTTCAATTTTGAGCTTCCAACAATTGGGAAAAGCCAGTTTGTTCTACCTAATCAAGAGCTCACCACCATACAAGAAGGGGCGAACATTGACTTTTGGCTAGCTGAGGAATTCCTGTTTGATGGGACATCTCAAGTTAGAGTTGATGAAGGTGGAGATTTGGAAATGGCTGATGGAGAAGAGCAGTGTTACTTTGAAGATTATGAGCCTAACCCAAGAGATAGTAGAGGAGTGAGAGAGACTAGTAAGAGGTTGACACTCCTACAAAAGTGGAACAAGTGGCATGGTAGGAACTTTGAGAAGCTAAAGAAGAAGGTGGGAAGAATTACCAAGTCAATCAAGCGTTTAAAGAAGGAGATTGCTGAATTGAAGAGTGGAAACTCATCACCAAGCCATTCTAGCCCTTTGAGGAGGTGTAGCTCAACTAGAGCACTTTCAAGAGCTGAAAATTCGGTAGAACCAACTAGAGCTTCAATGCACGAGCCAATTCAGTGGAGGAGAAGTTCAAGTCGCCGAGAACAAGAATTTTCGAGGCACTCGACCGGTTCACTCGAGCAGCCACTCAACCGAGCACCCCATATGCACTCGGCCGAGCACCTACTGACACATATATTTTTTGTGGTGGTGATGAATGATGTATGGAATGATGACTTATGAATGAATGGATGGCAGGGTGTTTCAATTCCCCTTATGCAGTTGTAGTATAAGAGGTGTCAATCCAATCTGAGTGTTTGTGAACAGTCAAGATGTGCATATGAGTCTAAGTCAAGCCAGATGTAAAGGTTGTTTGTCACTAACAATCCTATGATGAAATGGAAAGTGCAGAAAGTAAAACTAGAAGAACTAGGAGCTAAATGCAAATGGAACAGAATGATTATGACAATTATGAAGCTAAAACAGAAATAGAAACTATGATAATGCAAGTATTGAACTAATGCAAGGTAAGTAATGAACATGATACTAAATGAATGCAACAGAAATGCAACTAGAGTGAAACAGGACAAACATAAATCATAAACACAAGTTCTGGGTTGGAACTCGAGCAAGCACTCGATCGAGTGCAGATCGAGTGCAGGGTCGAGCTGGACAAATACGCAAAACAGAGCAACACAAGAAAAACAGAGCAATACCAAAACGAATCAAACAACAGGATTTAAGCTAAGAAATCAATAAACAAGGAAGGTCTTGAGGAGGGATTCATGGGCTGGACTATGATTGAGGTCATCTAACTTGGTCAACAAATCTCAAACAACTTGAGCTAATCTCTAGACATATATTTCTAAGACATGTTTAATCCACTCTCATGGCAAGAAACAATCAAACTCATGCATCTCTAGACTTGTTCTCACAAAGTAAAGAATCTACACAAGCAGGCATTAAGTAATATGTCAAAAATCAAACAAGACTTCTAATCTCTTAGCAAGCCTAATGATAGTCTCTAGATCTAGCCTTATCTATGCTCCTTAGACATTGGTGTGATGCTAAGAGGCTTGAAATCAGATCCTACCCTCTCAGATATAGGATCAGCATTAAGAACATCTAGCCTAGAAGAGATCTACAACAATCAAGCTTGACCAAATCAAACAAACCTCAAACACAACCCAGCCTAACCCATCCTCAAGATCCTAAGCAACTACTCACAAGCATACATGACGAACATCAAAATCATAAACCCAGAAAATGATAAAACTTGCATGATTACATAGATAAAGCAAAGATCTACAATATTGAAGAAAGAATCAAACTCAAATTCTCAATATTCTGAAAGTTATGAAACCAACAATATTGAAGAATTTAGTCTTTTTTTCTCCTTTTAAAAGAAGTACAAGATCTTAAGAAAATAAAAGTGCAAAAGGAATAATTCCCAAAAAGGTAAAAACTAGGTTTTTAACTCTCTAAAAATCTGGTTTCCCTTGTGGCTGCTGGTACAAGCCCTTATATAGAAAAAGTAGTGGAAGCCCTAAAAACGCTAAAAGACAAAATAGCCAGGCGGCTCGACCAACTCGACCTGGTGCTCGGTCGAGTGACCGGTCGAGTTGGCTCCTCTTGTGCTCCTCCCACTCGGTCGAGTCCCTCTCAGCACACGGTCGAGTGTCTGGTCGAGTGGGCAGTCGAGTTGGACTCCGGACCTTGGTTCTTCAGCCTTAGCTCTCTTGCTTTCTCCTCATGATTGCTTCACTTCTCCTCAGCATTGCTTCCATGCTCCTTAAGCTCCAAAATCACCTGTTTATGCATGAAAAGATGCAAATGCAATGCAACTAAACTCTAATGCAAGAACAGTCCTAAAGCTATGCAATAATGGTCAAAATGGATAGCAAAAGATGCAAAAGATGTGAATATATTAAGGGAAAACAGGGTAAAATATATGAACATCAACACCCCCAAACTTAGTCTTTGCTTGCCCTCAAGCAAATGAACAAGACATAAGAAGGTAGGTGAGGTTTGAAAGTGGGATCTCAGCTCCTAAAGCTTGCAAATAGACCATCTAGAATCAATGTCCAAGTTACTAGTACTATGATGCAAGTTGAATGAGCTGTACTTAAAGACTTTAGACAAGCATATCACAACCTTTACTGATTTGAGCCTTAGATGTCCACATGCATTCAAATCAACCATTTCCTTTAACATTCATTAATCAAGAACATGAATCAATTATATGCAATGCTTAAACTCATTTGGCTTGGCAGTAAAAGGTTTAGAGACAATGATGGTCTCTCTTTAGAGTGGGGTTTATCAATATCAAGGTTCTCTCATAAAAAATGGATTGAGCTTTAGAAGAATGCTAAAGGTAAGAACACTTAGACACATACAAGAACAAAACCTTGTCTACCCAAAGGCACCCAAAGTGTTTATCCTATCAATCTAAACCCAATTGATCCTAGTGCTACCCTTTAACTTCTTCTCTTCTCTTTCACCCTTTTCTCTTTTGATTTTATAGTCTTAGGAGAGGTTTCTTATATGATCTTTCTAGTGGAATGGGAGATTCTTACATATTTGCTATGGTTTTCTTTACTTCTTATTCTTAAGACATAAAAGCATTTTGCTATACTCTTCTTTTTCTTTCTTTCTTTTCTTTGACTGAAACCATCTTTAAACAATATCATACTTCCCATTCTTTCACTAGACTTTGATTTTACTTAAACACATTCCCCTCCTAAAGACTCTAACCTTTTCTTTCTCTTTTCCTCTTTTCTTTTCTTTCTTTTTCAAACAACCAAATCCCAAACCCAACAAT
>NC_025698.1:20211551-20212567 GCF_000633955.1 Camelina sativa | reverse complement strand
TATACAATCCTACATGAAACATGCTAAACAAGATCCTAATATGCAATGCAAACTACATGAACACTCTTTTTTTTATAAATATTTTTGTAAAAATTTTCAAATTTTCAGGGTTTTTCTATGCCTTAGATGCTATGCAAATACTAACATGATGATGCTAAAAATTTGAAATAAGAAAACAAAACACAATATCAAATGCTATCTCAAACCCTCCCCCAAACTTAAATCACACAGTCCTCTGTGTGAAAGAAATTTGTAAGAGGATTCAAGATCAAAAACAAAACATAATATCAAATGCAATGGTATTTACAAGGGAAGGTGATTGTGGTACCTTATGGATTGGAGAAGAAACTGTCCACATCCGCTTGCATGCTTTCAAAAGTGTAGTTGGGGTCTTGTTGATGACTTGGAGGTGGAGATTGGGGCAGTTCGACGATGGGAATCGACCGGGACTCGGTCGAGTACGTGCTCGAGTGGGGGGGTCGAGCTGGACCGCGAGTGTCAAAATTCTGACCTTGTTGCTGGTAGAACTGCTGGTAGATTGCTGGATCCATGAAGTATTGGCGTGGGATGGGAGGGTAACCTGGATATCCTGGATAAGTAGCTGGAGGTGGGAAGTCATAAGGTGATCTGGGCTGGAACTCGGCCGAGTGCATCTGGGGTGCGTGGTCGAGTGGGTGCTCGAGTGACCCGGTCGAGTGCCTCGAAAATTGTTGTTCTCGCTACTTGAACTCCTCTTCCTCTGATTTGGCTCGTACATTGAAGCTCTAGCTGGTTCCACAGGGTTTGCAACTCTTGAGAGTGCTCTAGTTGAGCTACTCCTCTTCAAAGGGTTTGAATGGCTTGGAGATGAGTTTGCACTCTTCAGCTCAGCAATCTCCTTTTTTAGGCCCTTGATGGACTTAGCCATATTGGTCACCTTCTTCTTAAGCTTATCAAACCTCTTCCCATGCCACTTGCTCCACTTTTGTAGGAGAGTCAACCTCTTGCTAGTCTCTCTCACTCCTCTACTATCCCTT
>NC_025698.1:20208636-20210879 GCF_000633955.1 Camelina sativa | reverse complement strand
CACTCGACCAGCACGTGGTCGAGCTCCTTGACCAAAGTTTGAAATTTCAAAATTTTTCTTCTTTTTCTTCCCTCCACTCGATCATTCTAGAGAAATGAGAATCGAGTGGGCCACACTTCTTTGCCAACTCGGTCGAGTACCTCTCGTGGGCTGGTCGAGTGGGCTTGCGAATCTCCTTTCCCAAGTCCAAATCTCTCCATACCCATCTACACTTTCATTGAAAGGCCTGTCCAACACAAACATAAAAGAAAACACATCAAAACTACTAAGAAAATAAAGCATATTTACAAAGGATACCTTAGGGACTTCCTCCCTAGTGAGCTTGTTTAGAGTCACTAAGCTTGACTTTGGTTGCCTTCTTAGGCTTTGTTTAGATACCAAGGAGGTGATGAAATCTTCCCTGGCACTTCTTGATCACGGTCGAGTACTCGGTCGGATGAATATATCGAGCTCCTCAAAGATCGATCCGAATGAAGATCTTCCTTTGCGATTCAGCTTCTGCATCCTTCATGAGAGCTTTTTCCTTTTTACCACTCTTGTTGATCCAAATAGCTGATTTCACTTTTAAATCAGTTTCTCCTACCCTTAACCAACCCTTCTTTCAAGCCATGTTTATTCTTGAGTGTGTGAGGCCTTTTTGGAATTGAGCTTGGTAGAAAGTGTTAGGTTTGAGCTGACAAGAGTAAAGCCTTGTGTAGTTCTAGTTTGCAATTTTCAAACTAGATAGGACTAGGTGGTTTAATTGTTGGGTTTGGGACTTGGTTGTTTTGAAAAAAGAAAAGAAAAGAAAAGAAAAAAAAAAAAAAAAAAAGGTTAGAGTCTTTAGGAGGGGAATGTGTTTAAGAGAATTTAAGCTCTAGTGAAAGAATGGGAAGTATAAAGATTGTTGAAGATGGTTCTAACCAAAGAAAAGAAAGAAAGAAAAGAAGAGTCTAGCAAAAAGCTTTTATGTCTTAAAGATTAAGAAGAAAAGGGAACCATATCAATTAGAAAGAAGTCCCCATTCCACTAGTTGATTCAAATAAGAAACCTCTCCTAAGGCTTAAAAACAAAAAGAGAAAAAGGGTACTTGAGAAGAGAAGAAGACAAAGGGTAGAATTAGGACCATTTGGGATTAGAATGTTATGATCAAACACTTTGGGTGCCTTTGGGTAGACAAGGTTTTGTTCTTGTATGTGTCTATTAGTTCTTACCTTTAGCTTTCTTCTAACGCTCAATCCATTTTTTTTATGAGAGAACTTTGACTTAATGAGCCCCGCTCTAAAGAGAGATCATCCTTGTCTCTAAACCTTTATCTCCAAGCCAAATGAGTTTAAACATTGTACAATCTGATTCATGTTCTTGCCTAATGAATGTTAAAGGAAATGATTGATCTGAATGCATGTGGATATCTAAGGCTTGAATCAGTAGAGGTTGTGATAGGTTTGTCTAAAGTTTTTAAGTATAACTAATTCACCTTGCATCATAGTACTAGTAACTTGGACATTGATTCTAGGTAGCTCATTAGTAAGTTGTTAGGTTCTAAGATCCCACTTTCAAACCTCACCTTCCTACTTATGTCTTGTTTATTTGCTTGAGGGCAAGCAAAGACTAAGTTTGGGGGTGTTGATGTCACTATATTTTACCATATTTTAGGCCTTGTTTAGTTCATGTTTTGCATCATATAGAAGTGATTCCTTAGCTTTTATCACCATTTCTGTCCAAATATGCACTTAGGATGTTTAGAAGCATGCATTGCATACATTTGTGCATTTGGAGTATTATTAGGTATTATGGAGCTCTAAAAGGGTAAGGAAGGACTTGCTGTTATTTCTGGAGCTAAACAAGAGGATAGGGAATATCAGGAAGGTTCGGAAGTCCACTCGACCACAGCACTCGAGCATGCACACGGTCGAGTACTCGGTCGGATGAATATATCGAGCTCCTCAAAGATCGATCCGAATGAAGATCTTCCGTTGCGATTCAGCTTCTACATCCTTCATGAGCGTCTTAGGAAATTGAGTTATGTTTCTAATGCCGGTGGTTTCAAGTCAATCGGAGGTGTTGCGCCAGAGTTATACGGATTTTACTGAACAGATATCATGCCAGATCGAAGACTGAAGCTACTTGACGGACCAACCACTCGACCATGCACTCGACCGAGCACATGGTCGAGCTGACCGCCGCCTCTCTGTTTTGTCCTCTAGCTAACTAGGGCTTCTCTCTCTTTATTATATATATGTGTACTGGCACTTGTGGCCGAA
>NC_025698.1:20206078-20207106 GCF_000633955.1 Camelina sativa | reverse complement strand
AGATAGCTCATTGTTGATTGAGGTTTGTTGACCAATTTAGATAGCCATAGCTTAAGTCCATCCCATGAATCCATCCTTAGGATTCTCTTTGTTTATTGATTTCCCTGTTTAAGTATTGTTAATTGCTTGTTGTTTGCTCTGTTTTCATTATTTACTCTGTTTCTGTTCATTCGCTTGTCAACTCGACCGAGCGCTAGGTCGAGCTCCATTTTACTTTCTTGCTTATGCATTGTTCTGTTCATGTTTTCTGCTGCTTATTAGTTAATTCTGCTTTGTCTTGTTTATTGCACTTGTTCTACAGTTTAATTCAGCATTAGTATTTTCTTAAGTTGCCTTAGTTCATTGCATTTCATTATTGTCATTAGGTTGTTAGAAACAAATCAACTTGATATTTGGCTTAACTTGAATGCATTGATCACATCTTGACTGCTTACATATCACACTCTTTATGGATTGACATCCTTTATGCTACAACATCATAAGGGAATTGAAACACCTTGCATTACATTCTGATCATCTTAACCTAAGTCTGTTTGTTTGCATGTCATCATTCATTCATTCATAGCTTAAGATAGAAAAATCCTTGTTTCAGAGCACTAGGTCGAGTTGACCGAGCTGCCTAGCTATTTTGTCTTTTAGCATTTTTAGGGCTTCCACTAGTTTTTCTATAAAAGGTCCTTGTACCCTTCAGCCACTAAGAGAGCCACCTTCGAGAAAATCTAAAAACCTAGTTTTTACCCTTTTGGGAATTTATGCTTTTTGCTTTTTACATTTCTTAGATTTTGTTCTACTTTTAAAGGAGAAAACAAGAGATTTTTTCATACTTGTTTGTTCAATAACTCTCAAAGTATAAAGAATTCGAGTTTGATTCCTTCATCAAAATTGTAGATCTCTGCTTTATCTTTCTAATGATGCAAGTTTCGTTATGTTCTGGGTTTATGACTTTGTTCATCATGTTTAGCATTTGTGAGTAGTTGCTTAGGATCTTGAGGATGGGTTAGGCTGGATTGTGGTTAAGGTTTGTTTAG
>NC_025698.1:20205675-20206015 GCF_000633955.1 Camelina sativa | reverse complement strand
TACTCTATGCTGATCCTATAACTGAGAGGGTAGGATTTGATTTTAAGCTTCTTAGCATCACACCAATGTCTAGGTTGCAAGATAAGGCTAGATCTAGAGATTATCATTAGGCATGCTAAGAGATTAGATGTCTTGTTTGATTTTTGACATAAATGATCTGTTGCTTAATGCTTGTGTGTATAAGTTCCTTGCTTTGTGAGAACAAGTCTAAAAATATATGAGCTTGATTGTTTTTGCCATGAGAGTGGATTAACATGTTCTAGGAGATCATTGTCTAGAGATTAGCTCAAGTTGATTGAGATTTGTTGACCAAGTTAGATGACCTTAATCATTAGTCCAG
>NC_025698.1:20179738-20204805 GCF_000633955.1 Camelina sativa | reverse complement strand
TCTAAGATTAAGTTCCTTTATCCCCTTGTTCGCTACTGATCTCGATTCTTCTACTGCTTGTTTGTGATTGAGTTTCAGGTACCAACTCGACCTTCAACTCGACCACCACTCGATCGAGTGAGTGCTCGAGTACCTGATCAAGTCAGAAGCCGGATACAAATAGACCTCACTTCCCAATCGACTCGACCATCCACTCGAGCCTGCGCTCGACCGAGTGCCTGTCCGAGTCTGTACTCGAGTCTGTTGATGCAAACAAGATCCAAGGGTCATCACAATCTTCAGAGACTCCTTGATCACATCAACCGACCACCAAGGGACCTGAGACAGCAGAGAACAAGAATCAATCAGGAACAAGAACAACAAGTGCTAATGGAGCAACAAGATCAACAAGCTCCAAGGGCAAGGAACATTGGTGCTGGAGATGCACCAAACACACATAACCAAAGAGCTGTTATTGTGCCTCCTTGCATTCCACCTGTTCATCATCACATCATATCATCTCATTCATCATCACCCACCATAAATGCCAAGTTTCAATATCTATAATATGTTTAAACTGTAATTTATTTCTAATATCTGAACGTAGTCTAGTGGTTTGTGAGGGAGTACAAGGCTTAATTAACCTGGCTTTGAAGCCTAGAAGTCTGATTTTGAGTTTTTTTCTCAATTTTCTAAGTGAGGGGTAAAATAGTCATTTTCAACTCGTCTTCTCCACCCGCGACTTCAGTACCTGCAACCTTATTTTTATGGCCGCCAAACATTTATTTAACTTGTTTTCTACTGAATTCACATCCAATTCAACCAGTTTCGATAACTAACTGGTAGATCCGAGTTATAACATATTATTCTTGACCAAAAGAGACAAATAAGTTTTTTTCATTTTTTCCGATTTGAGTAAACTCGCGGCGGAGCTCTGCCGCCGACCGATTAACCGGGGGTTACAAGCGATTGCCAGATATGGCATCGATGGTGCGTCATGCGGAGTCGCAATTGGATTCAAGAATCGATGCACACGATCAACAATTCGAAGAGATTAAGCAGCAATTGGATTTTTATATAAGCAATCTCCCTGGGAAAGCTTCAGTACATGAGGTTGGTGGCACGAGTCAAGCAACGACATCAAGATCGCAAGATCATGCCAATCAGGTACCACACTTTTTCTTGGAACCTTGCCGTAGTGATTTTAGGCCTGGGATCAGAGAAAACCTTCTCAGAAATGTAGAGATGGTCGTGTTTGATGGCGAAGGCACTTACGGATGGATTACAACAGTGGAGAGGTTCTTAGATCCGGTGGTTATTTTGATGCAGAGTGAAACGACCCGACCTTTTTTTTTAAAATAAATAATAAAGAATAATTATAATAATAATAAATGTTCTACAACTAGTGGTCTCATACCCAATAGCTACCTAACCACAAACACACAACAACGGATAACATAACCATAACATTAAACAATAAATATCCAATAACCAAATAACCAATATTCAAAGTATAATAATTCCAATAACCAAACATCAGGAAACATAGAACCAGCAACCTAGCAATGTTCTAATAACCCAACTCTAGCAACCTAGCAATGCCAGATAACAACCAATCGAGTTCCCAGAACATCCTCCTCTTCATTGTCTTGATTCCACGATCACTTTTTGCCTTTACTTGCACCACAAACACAAATTGAGATGCATGAGTATTTGATAAACACTCAGTGAGACAATCCTCCCATCTATTGGGCTATACACACAAGCAACTGTGATACCAATGTTCTAAACAATCAACAAACGAAGCATACAAACCAGGAAAGCAAACATCATCTCGCTGTAAGGGAGGTGTCGACCGACACCAGCAAAGTGTCGACCAACACTGGCTCTTGTTGTTGATCGACACTACCCCATAGTGTCGATCAATGCCGCTTCACTGGTGTCGATCGACACTATCTCTGCAACCGCGATCCGCATGAAGCCGAGAGTCGAATCTCGCTCCCAAACTCCACCTAATCGCCCAATACTCAAAACTTAAGCCATATACGTCCGTACAAATCTGTACAAATCAATCCCAGCAAGAAAAACACATAAAGACAGCAACAAACAAGCAAGAACAAGGAATCACAAGCTTAGATCAGCCATGGTCATGCACTCACCTCTTTGCAGGAAGTTTCTGACCAACAATGACGAATCCCTCACTCCCAACAAGCTTCTAACACGTTTCTAGCACTGGATCTTCACTCCCACAGAAAGATCTCAGCAAAAAGGCCTTGGAATCTCCCAAAAACTCACAAAACCTCAAGAACAAAGTTTCTCTCCCTTTTCTCTCTGTTTCAGCGACGACAAAACAATAAAAACACGACCTAGGTCGATCGACACCCATCCCTCTTGGTGTCGATCGACACCCATCCCCAAAATAGACATTTTGGTTTGCGGATGTTACATAGAGAAACTAGCCTTGGTAGCTGTGAGTTTGGGTGGTGAAGCTTTGAGTTGGTATAACTGGGAGGTGAACAGAAGAGAGTTTGAGAATTGGGACCAGTTCAAGAAGAGTTTTTTACTACGCTTTGGTAACTTGAACCTAAGAGGACCAAGCCAAAGTCTGTTTTTAATCAAACAGACGGGTTCTATAGTAGATTATGTCAAACGCTTTGAGGACTTATCATCACAAGTGACAGGTTTAGATGATCAGAAGTTGGAAGGGATATTTCTCAATGGCTTAACCTTGGAAATGCAAGAGTTGGTGCATATGCAAAAACCAAGAGATTTGCCAGAGATGATAGCAGAAGCCAGAGCAATGGAGTCGAGCATCATAAGAAGGGTAGTTCAGAAGGAACTATTGTTATCCAATAAAGAAAATAAAGATCCACAGGGTGTTTTTTACAACAACAACCAACATAATAATACTTGGAAGATGAAGACATTAACCATGGACTCTGCTTATGCAAATGATAAGCGTGTTGTGAAGGGAGAACAACAACCGCGTAAGCACCATACCAAGGAAGAATTAGACAAAAAGAGGAGAAAAGGCATTTGCTTTAAGTGTGATGGACCTTGGTATAGCGACCATAAGTGTGCAAACAAGGAGCTCCGAATCCTCACAGTGTTCAACGGTTTTGAAGTCGAGGTACTAGAAGGGAATGATGATACTCAGGACTCAGGAGGTAGCAGAACCGATGGGTGAATGCATGTCTTAATCGTTCAACTCATTTAGGGGTTTATCATCAACAAACACTACCAAGGTGAGAGGATCTGTGGGTAAATCTGGAGTGGTGATAATGCTAGACAGTGGAGCTACACATAATTTTATCTCTCCAGAAGCAGTGAAGAAGTTGAAACTTAAATGCAGAGAGGACCCAAATTTGTCAGTAGTGTTGGGAACAGGCATTACGGTTCAGGGTTTAGGAGTTTGTGCACAAGTGACATTTTCAGCACAAAATCTAGAATTCACCACAGACTTTGTGGTGTTGGAACTGGGTCCGATTGATATCATATTAGGGGTGTATTGGTTGAGAACGTTAGGAGATTGTCAAGTGAATTGGCAAAAACACAAAATGTCATTCTTGCATAAAGGTCAGATGGTTACGTTAAAGGGTGAACTTGATCTAAACATGTCGAAAAGATCACTGAAGTCGCTATCTTGTGGGGTTACTTTCAGTAAGAAAGGGGTACAGATGGAACTGTCTAACCTACAGTCGAGTCAATCTACTCCTCAACCTACAGATATTCGGATACAGTCAGTACTATCCGAGTTTGACAAAGTGTTTGAGGTTCCCACGGCTTTGCCCCCTATCAAAGGTCAAGCACATGCTATTAATCTCTTGGCAGGAAACAATGCAATCAATGTGAGACCTTATAGATATCCCCATGCGCAGAAGGAGATCATGGAGAGAATGGTTAAGGAGATGTTGGAGTTGGGCATAATACGTCCAAGTCAGAGTCCGTTTTCATGCTCAGTGTTATTAGTGAAGAAGAAGGATAACAGTTGGAGATTTTGTGTGGACTATAGGGCATTGAATCGTGTAACAGTTCCTAACAAATTTCCTATTCCAATGATTGATCAGTTGCTCGATGAGCTTAATGGAGCTGTGATATTCTCAAAACTTGATTTACGAGCAGGGTATCATCAGATATGGATTAAGGAAGAGGATGTGCCTAAAACAGCTTTCAGGACTCATGATGGTCACTATGAATTTCTTGTCATGCACTTTAGGCTAACGAATGCCCAAGCCACGTTTCAAGCCTTGATGACTGCCCTATTTGACCATACCTTCAAAAGTTCATATTGGTATTTTTTTATGATATTTTGATATATAGTACCAGTATGGAACAACATCTCGAACATTTGCTGATGGTTATGCGGATTCTCGAAGCAAATCACTTGTTTACTAACATGAAGAAATGTTTGTTTGGTCAGCCACAAGTGGAGTATCTGGGACACATCATTTCGAATAAGGGGGTGTCGACTGATCCAACAAAGACACAAGCTATGACGCAATGTCCCACACCCAAGTCAATGAAGGAGTTAAGAAGATTTTTGGGACTTACTGGATATTATCGAAGATTCATTAAGGGATATGGTGTTTTATCAAGGCCATTAACTGATCTGCTGAGAAAAGACAGTTTCGAGTGGTCCGTAGACGCACAAATGGCTTTTGATCGGCTGAAGAAGGCTATGTCTACCGCACCGGTCTTGTCTCTTCCAGATTTTGAAGAAGTGTTTGCAGTGGAAGCAGATGCATCAGGATTCGGTTTGGGAGCGGTGCTAATGCAAAAGAAGCAACTTGTTGCTTTCTTTAGCCATGGATTGTCAGCCAAAGGACAGCTCAAACCTGTTTACGAACGAGAGTTAATGGCTATTGTGTTATCCATACAGAAATGGAAACATTACCTGTTTGGCAGATATTTTATGGTTCACACTGACCAGAAGAGTCTTAAGTTTCTCTTGGATCAGCGAGAAGTAACGATGGATTATCAAAAGTGGTTGGTGAAATTGTTGAATTACGACTTCGACATAATATACAATCCTGGAGTGGAGAACAAAGCGGCGGATGGATTATCACGGATGGTACAAATAGTAGGAACTTTACAGTCTCACCTTTTAATGGCTTTCACAGTTCCTACAGTTCTATAGTTAAAAGACATTTATGAGGAGATTGAAAAGGATGAGCAAATTCAGGCCTTAGTTGAGACTTGTTTAAAAGGCCAATGTACTCAAAAGAAACTGGTGGTTCGAGAAGGAAGACTGTGGCTCAAGAACAGACTTGTCATTCCTAAATCCTCAAAGTTTATTCCATTGATTCTGGAGGAATACCACAATAGTATTATGGGAGGTCATTCGGGAGTTCTTAAAACGGTCAAGCGCATATAACAGTTGTTTCATTGGGAGGGAATGATGAAAGATGTCCAACATTTTGTAGCCGAATGTGATGTTTGTCAAAGGCACAAGTATTCTACCTTGTCCCCAGCAGGTTTGCTACAACCGTTGCCCGTGCCTCAGCAAGTTTGGGAAGATATTACGATGAATTTTGTGGAAGGCTTGCCAACATCGCATGGGAGGAATTTTGTATTGGTGATAGTTGATCAGTTAAGTAAATACGGCCATTTTATCGATCTTTAACATCCATTCATTGCGTCCGATGTGGGGAGGGTATTCATTTCAGAGGTGTTTAAGTTACATGGTTATCCCGCTTGCATGATTTCGGATAGATGCAATACATTTTTGAGTGCGTTTTGGAAATAGTGCTTTAAGCTCGCAGGCACTAAATTGAAGTATAGCACTACCTTCCACCCTCAAACTGACGGCCAGACAGAGGTACTCAATAGGTGTCTCGAAACTTATCTTTGTTGCTTTGCATCTGCACATCCTAAGACTTGGCATCGGTTTCTCTCTTGGGCTGAATTATGGTATAACACCTCCTATCATACATCTTTGAAAACAACCCCTTTTAGAGTGTTGTATAGTCGTGATCCTCCAGCCATCTTGCGTTTTGAAGACCATTCGACTAAGGTCTCGGAGTTTGAAACGATGTTGAAAGAACGAGATCTCATGTTGACTCAGATAAAAGCTCATTTGACTCATGCGCAACAGCTAATGAAGAACAATGCAGATAAACACCGAAGGGATGTGGAACATGAAGTGGGTAGTTGGGTTTTTCTGAAGCTAAAATCATACAGGCAGCAATCTGTGGCCAAAAGAGCTTGTCAGAATTTGGCGGCTAAATACTTTGGTCCTTATGAAGTTATGGAGTGTATTGGTAAGGCAGCATACCGCTTGAAGCTACGTGATGGATCCAAGATACACCCGATATTCCATGTGTCTCAGCTAAAAAAGGTTTTGGGAGATCAGAAGCAGGTTATTCCTTTGCATGATATGTTTAATGAAGCTAGTGAGCTGATCATCGAACCGGAGAGCTTGTTGGAGACTCGGTAAAATGATGATGGTGTTTTGGAAGTTTTGGTGTATTAGAGAGGACTTCCGGATCATAAGAACACTTGGGAAAACGCTAAAGAAATACAGAGACAATTTCCTGGTGTAGCGCTTGAGGACAAGCTTCGTTTCGAAGGGGGGGGTATTGATAAGCTCCTTTACGTGTACACAAGGAGAAAGAAAGGAGAAGAATCAATACATGCAACTTGAAGAAGCACGTGCAGAAGGATTTAAAACGAGTATATAAACTCAATACAGTTTGTTTTAGATCTTTATGCATTGTTTGTTATTGATAGTAACGTATGTGTTGCTCTGGAATTGAATTGATGATTCGGTGATGTACCGGAGGCTCATTCCGTTATAAACATTGTATCGAGTTCGATAGAAATAAAATGGGAGTACTTTTCTCTATCATAGATTTCCAATGGAAGAGGGTATTGGTCCAAATAAGGAATTGTTAGACAAGGCGATATTCTGAACTGAGGTTAACAAACTGATCTCAAATGGAATCTATCCATTTAACTTGTTTTTATCAAGATAAAGGGTTTTAGGTTTCTCCAATTGTGAAGCTCAGGTAGGATTTCTCCGGTTAAATAGTTATTGAAGAGGTTAAAGTAGATGAATTTAGAGATGTTTCCGAATTGAGGAGAGATGGTTCCAGAAAAACGGTTCTTGCTAAGATCAATGTAAGCAAGGTTTGGGAGAGAAGAAAAGGGGAAATTTTGGAGAGTACCTTCTATAGCGTTGTCAGTGAGGTTTAACTTTTCGATACTCCCTTGTGAGTTGCAGGAAACACCATACCAACTGGTGCAGGAAAAACTAGTATTGGTGTTTGCATCGTTGACCCATGAAGATATTGTTCTGAATTAAGAGTTTTTAAGATTGAATATAAAGAACACCTTTCTTTATTACTTAAGAAAAATTCCTCGAAAACTAAAGTTCTCCAATCTCTCTCTCACAACTCATAAGTTATGTCACAACCTAACATCTCCTTATATATAAAACTTTAGTCCTAATCCTATTAGGAAAACACCCTATGTTTAGATAGCTCCTAAACACTTTGATCCTTATCTCTTAACCATTGCTCAGTTGGATACGGATTACCACATTTCTTCAAGTTGACTTCATGCTTAAGCCAACATTCTCCCTTCTAAGCTTGAAGTCTCTTACTCCAATTAACTCTCTCATTTCCTTGAACTTTTTTCTCCCAAGAGGCTTTGTCAATATATCTGCCTTTTGCTTCTCATCGGGAACGTGCCCGATCTCTACCTGCCCATTCTCTACACACTCTCTAATAAAATGATATCTAGTGTGTATGTGCTTATTGCGTCCATGAAACATTGGATTCTTTGTGAGGGCAATTGCAGATTCATTATCTATTCGAATAAAAACCTTCTCACATGCCAACATTGTAATCTCGCTAAACAACTCTTGGAGCCAGATTGCTTGTCTCGCTGCCTCGGTCGCAGCCATGAATTCAGCCTCACAAGAAGATAAAGACATTGTGTCTTGTTTCTGTGAACACCAAGTAATTAGACTATCACCGAGATAGAACACATGTCCGGTTGTGCTCTTACCATCATCAGGGTCCACATTGTGACTGCTGTCACTATAACCAACTAACCTCAAATCTCCCATGGAAGAGCTCTTAAAAGACAACCCTAATGCAGTAGTGCCTCGTAGATACCTAAGACATTGCTTTAACGCAGCTCCATGAGACTCTTTCAGAGCCTGCATATATCGGCTTAAGACTCCCACACAATAGGATAGATCAGGTCGTGTGTGAAGTAAGTATCGCAAACAACCCACAATCCTCCTGTAACTTGTGCCATCAATGTCTTTCTCCTTCTCTGCTTTAGACAACTTAATACCAGCTTCCATCGGCGTTTTTACCGAGTTACAGTCTTTCATACTGGTTTCTTCTAAGATCCTCAGTGCATAACGCTCTTGACTCAGTGTTATTCCATCACGACGCTGACACACCTTAATGCCTAGATAATAAGTCAACTTCATGAGACATTTCTTTCTTAAAACTCTCTATGACCAATGCACTTGTTCCCTGAAACAAATATGTCATCGACATAAACTGCAACAAGAAGAATTTCTCTATTCACCTTCTTGCGGAAGACGGATGGCTCCTTAGAACATTTTCTGAACCGGAGTTCGTTGAGACCCTGATTAAGTTTTAGGCCATACAGAGCCTTGTGAAGCTTGTACACTTTATCCTCGCCCCCTTCTACAGTGAAACCATCAGGTTGTGAAACATAAACTGTCTCTTTCAATTCTCCATTAAGAAATGTTTTTTTCACGTCTAGGTGATGTATCTCCCATCCTCTTGATGCATCAAGACTTATAAGAAGGCGAATTGTCTCTATTCGTGCAATTGGTGCAAACACATCCTCAAAGTCAATTCCATATCTCTGAACATACCCTTTTGCCACTAGCATAGCTTATACTTACTTATGCTTCCATCAGAATTCCTTTTAAGCTTAAACACCCGCTTCAAACCTATAGCTTTGGCTCCATGTGGCAACTCAACTAAACTCCAAGTATGATTCTTTGTGATTGAATTCATCTCTTCTTCACATGCTGCTAACCACTGTTTTGACTCTCTTGCTTCATAAAAATCTCTGGGCTCATTATCCACACACATTAACAACTGCTCTCCTTCGATTTCTGCTAACAATATGTAATCATTGAGATACTTTGGTCTTGTGATTAGTCTTGATGATCTTCTCAACACTAGTTGTCCTTCATTAGCCTCATTCTCCTCATGTTCGAATTCTCCTTCATCATGATTAGATTCTATATCCTATGGGTCACTGTTTTGATCCTCGGGGTCTGCATCATTCTCCTCTGTTTCGGGTTGTTCTAAAATAGCAATATTTTGATCAACTCCTTTGATCCCATGATTTCCAAATACTCCATACTGTATTTCAAAATTTCCAGCTCTGCTCTGTTCTTGAGTACTCTCCTTCCATAACCATCCTTTTGTTTCATCAAAGATGACATCACGACTTATCACTATTCTCTGAGTTATCGGATCTAACAACCAATATGCTTTTGTTCCTGGCTCTACTCCTAAATGCACTAACCTCCGTGACCTGTCGTCAAGCTTCTTGAGATGTGCTGTGTCCACCTTTGCGTAACCAATGCATCCAAATATACGAAGGTTCTCAACACTCGGTTTCTTATTCGGAACAATTCATATGGTGTTCTGTCTTTCACAGCTCTTGTAGCTATTAGATAGAGAAGATAAGTCGAATGTCTTACTGCTTCTCCCCATAGATGGCTTGGAAGACTCATATGCTTCATAATGCTCCTGGTCATCTCCATGAGTGTTCGGTTTCTTCTCTCAACAACCCCGTTCTGCTGTGGTGAGTAGGGAGCAGTGAGGTGTCGTGTTATACCTGAGTTTTCACAGTAGGAATTGAACTCATATGACGTGAACTCTCCTCCCCTGTCTGTTCTGAAGGTTTTAATCTTTTCTCCCGACTCCTGCTCTACAACAGACTTGAATTTCTGAAACTTAGAGAACGCATCACTCTTCTCCTTTAGTAGTATTGTCCACATGTACCTTGAGTAGTCATCGATAAGAACATAAATATAACGGTTCCTGGCTGTTGTGCTAGGTGTAATCGGACCACATAAGTCTCCATGAACTAACTCAAGTGCTTTTGTTGCTCGAAACAGAGTTGCTTTGGGAAAAACCCTTCTTGCCTGTTTTCCCAGAAGACATGAGCTGCAGACTTCCTTCTCTATTTTGACTTGTGGGACTCCTGTAACAAGCTCTCTTTGCATCATTGACTTCATTGTCTCAAGATTTATGTGTCCTAAACGCGCATGCCATCTGTTAGACTCGCTCAAGATGGTTAGGTTTAGACACATGGTGTATTTTATGTCCATACGGACCTTATATAATTGATTCCTCGACCTGGTAGTCTTGACAACTAGCTTTCCACCATTATCATGCATAGTTAGATCTTCTCCTCGCATTCGTACATCAAATCCGACTTCAGTTGCCTGTCCCAAACTAATGATATTACTTTTTAAGTTTGGGATAAAATACACACTAGACATTATCCTTGCTTCCCCATTCATATCAATGAACTCAATGGATCCTTTTCCTTTTATGTCTACTCGGGAGTCATCACCGAATCTAACCTTTGCAGTAATAGTGCTATCCAATGAGGTGAAGTATCTACGGTCTCCAATCATGTGATTACTTGCCGTATTGTCAAGATACCACACATTATCTTCTTTAGCATTTGTTTAATACTTCTTCGGATCAACCTTCTTTTCATTCAAAAACACAATCTCATGCATCATGAGCTCATCTGCATCTTCGGTGTCTTTTGTATCAGTTTCATGAGTTTCTTGTAACTTGAGCAGTCTATCCGGACACTTTGATGCGTAATGACCAAGTTTATCACACCGGAAACACTCAACTTTCGACAGATCTCTCGTTCCGTTGAACCTTCCACGACCTCTTCCCCTGAAGCGTCCTCTGCGACCTCTGCCTCGATACCCTCCATAGTATCCTCCATTAAAGTCATGATTTGCTTCATAACGGTTTGGTTGTGGTGCTTGAGGCTTCGAGTTTGTGTACATTAGTTTATTCTGATCCTCGAGTATCTCTTCTTCTTCGGAAATGCGCTCTTCATAGGCCTTCAAGCGTCCCACAATATCCTCAAAACTTGTCTTGTTAGAACTTGCTCTAGAGAAGCTACTATGTGTATATAATTCTTGCGAGGGAGACACTTGAGAAACTTTTTGACAAGTTTTGATTCCTCAATGTCTTCTCCTAGAGCAGCTGACTTGGACGAGATAGCAGATAGGTTTCCCGGCAAAGTCATCAATGGTTTACGTGTCCTTCATTCTGAGTCGATCGAACTCTGCCATCAAGGTCTGCAATCTAGCTTCTTTAACCCGCTCTGCTCCAACATGTCTGGATTTTATGGCTTCCCATACTTTCTTTGTTGTGTCCAATTCTCCGACTTGCAGAATTAGGGTCTCAGGGATTGATTGAAACAATAACGCCATGTCGAGATCATTCATGTCTTCGTTTTCCTTCTCTGTTTCTATAATATACCATGCTTTGTTAACTCTGAGAAGTATCCTCATGCGCATAGCCCAGACGGTGTAGTTGCTTGTGTTTAGCATTGGACACTTGATGGAGGAAGGTCCTCCTCCTTCCTTTTGCTTGCTTGTTGTTGTTTCCACATCCTCGTTCTTCACCATCGTTACTTACTAGCTCTGATACCAAAATATTGTTCTGAATTAAGAGTTTTTAAGATTGAATATAAAAAACACATTTCTTTATTACTTAAGAAAAATTTCTCAAAAACTTAAGTTCTCCAATCTCTCTCTCACAACCCATAAGTTATGTCACAACCTGACATCTTCTTATATATAAAACTTTAGTCCTAATCCTATTAGAAAAACACCCTATGTTTAGATAGCTCCTAAACACTTTGATCCTTATCTCTTAACCATTGCTCGGTTGGATAAGGATTACCACATTTCCTCAAGTTGACTTCATGCTTAAGCCAACAGAAAACAGCTTTGATGAGCATCTTTGGTTTGTGAAAGTGGATTTCTATTTCAAAAGAGCATTTGCCTCTGGGATAGTTGCAGAAGCTGCGATAGAACAGCTCAAATTATGAATATGATCAAAAGAAAACGGAGATTATAAGAAGGATTCTTCTCTGCAAAATCCATCCTTACTTGCTCTCACTCACTCTTATCTTTCTCTCTTGGTGTTAGACAAAGCTATCCAAGTTCTGGCTCTTTAATATTCTTCATGTTCACTCAGTGATTGACTAGGGGTCGTCTCCTTGACAATGAAGGCCTAAACCCGACGTGGGTTCGAGAAACTTATTTTGGCTGTTTACTTCGTGAAATTATGAAACCAGGCATAGAAAAGTGCTTACGTTGAACAACCTCTTGAGTAATTTGCAAGTCATTGTGTTCTGGAAGATACTAGTGAATATTGGTGACTTATGGGATATGATAAAACTTGGATAGGTTGGTTATTGGATTATTATTCATCCTAGACAAAAATTAGATTGAATGAAGCTCATTAACTATTGTTCGTTTTTTATTTGCCCACAATTCGCTTGGCCTATGTTTCACGGAAAAATTAGTCGTAGNTTTTTTTTTTTTTTTTTTTTTTTTTGTTTTTTTGAAGTATAAGGTTTCATATAGTCTTCCTCTTTTGTATCAATCTGCAGTTTTTTAAAAGGATTTTCATAGCTGAAATTGTGTAAATTTTTAATATTTTATGGTTAGAATGATACTGGTGTTTAAGATTATCCAAACATGTAAATTATGCATTTATGCACAATCCGAATTATTCAATTTTAATATAAATTATGCATTAAATTAGATCAGATATTTGTAAATATTGCTTTAATTTCTTTTAGTTTTTCTGTCATTCGTTTAATTTGAAATTATTTCATATTAAACTCTAGTCATATTCAAAATTGAGTTTTGTTTTTTGAAAAAAAAATTACTTCTAACTTCTGTGCCTCACATATTCCTAACGAAAAATAAATATTATAGATTTTTTTATTGGGGTTTAAAAAACAAAGATGTGTATTGGAAAGATATTTGAAAATTAGAATTTTTGTCCATCTGACCGAAATATATTTTTTGTTCAAAAGTAGTGACGCTTTTTGTACGAACACAGATATTCATACAGATTTTAGCTATCCAAAAGTTACTTATATTTAGAAATCCAACAAAAAAAATAAACGTATAGTAATTGTTTGATACGTCTTACAATTCTCCCTACTTCAAAATTATGTTTTATTTCACATAGTATATAAGAAATTATATCTTCTAACATTTCTTGTTTTTCAAGTATTTTTTTTTTCTGTGAAACAAACACAAAAATATAAAACATTACTTAATTTGGACGGAAAGAATTAAGTACTCATCGAACCGATTATTCTGACTCAATGTTTTGCTATGATCCAATATTCATTTTCGATTCAACTATTTTGTAGAGAACAAAAATCTAAACGGATAAATATGATAGGAATCAGTTGATGGTCAATAATTAAGATATGAAATAAGAAAACAACTATTTAAGTTTTAATCAAGCTTCGAGTATTAAGGTTTCGATTCAAATATTCTGTATTCACTTTGAGGAGAACGAAAAATCTGAACGAAGAATGTGACTTTTATTTATAATATATGAGAAGTACACAATAACATATTAAAGGAAACAGTTTTGATGGCTAATAAATAGGAGATATATGACGAAAACAACTATATATATATATATATATATATTTAAGTTCTTAATTTTAAGCATATTGTTCAGTCCATTTTCGGGCTGTCTGATCAAATTTGAATCTATCATTCTTAAACTGCTCTCCAATCTCAGGTACAAGAGGATCATCTGGGTTTGGGGCCGCCAATAGTGCACTTATGGATAGGAGCGCCTGTTGTTTATATATTAACAAAATTAACATAAATACTACTTAAATGATGAAAAACAATGAAAGATAACGAGAAAGCAAAAAATATTTGAGTCGAGTTTTTGAACCTTTTCAACGGTGAGAGAAGGAGTCCACTTGTCTTTAAGAATGTCAAGACAAATCGATCCATTGGAATTGATATTTGGATGGTAAATCCGAGTTCCGAAAGTATACTATATAAAAAAAACAACAAAAACAAAAGTAAAACATATCTACTTTTGTAGTTAAAAAACAAAAGTTAACCTCTATCAAAATTTAATATTTTTATTAGTATATAAACAACCTTGGGTGGTTTAAAAGGATAGTCTTCAGGAAACTCAATGTTGATGCGAAAGATGCCACCAGCATAGGGAGTACCCTGGGGTCCGTAAATCGTCGCATGCCATTTGAATGCGTCGTCTATACCTATATTGATACATTTCACCAACAAACAATATTACTATAGTTGACACCAAGAAAAATTCTAATAGTTTACGTATTAAGTGTGGTTGTGACTTGTGATTACATTTAGAAATGTGATACAAAAAAAAAGGAAATGTGATACAAACTTTTTATATAATGCACATAAAAAGAAAAAAAAATACTAACCAACACTGTACACAGACGTATTGGAAGCCATGGCCTTGTGTTCCGCATTAATTCGCTGTATTGCTCTAGCCGACATTTTTTTCAATTACTCACCAAACTATATGTATATACCTTTGCATAAAATGAAATAAGTTGTTAGTATGACGGTGTTACAAATTGTGAAGTAGTAATTATTACAATATATCAAATTGTTAAAATAGATAAAAATGAATCGCTTACTAGGAAGATGTTAGTATGGATTGTGTTGTAATAAAATGAAAGGGTATTGGGCTATATATAGTTTCAGAAAATTGACACAATAAATGTCTTCATAATTATATAATCACTAATAATTATATAATATCTTTTTATAGTATCTCTACTTTTAAGTATTGTCTACATGCATGATAAAAACAAATCTTGCGTATATAAACCGACTTTTTAACCATTAATGGTATATGATTAATTCTTTTAATTATTTTATAGGAAATTTAAATAAATCAATGTACTATTAGTTAAAAAAAAAACCAGCATGCAAAATTTATCAGATTTCATTAGCTAACAACAAAAAAATACATTATCCAAAAAAGGGGGCTAAATTTTTAACACTACTGCTTTCAAGACTAATAGTCTAATACTGTATTATGTTTTAAAAAAGGCAAAAGAAAATATTATGAAAATTTCTGAAATTTAAGTGGACAAAACAATCTAAGATCAAACTGGAATCTCATAAACTAAATGAAAATATATAATTCAAACAGATATTATTCAATAATGAAGAAGTCATCCCTCCTATTAATCGTAAACACAATTATAAAACAAACATTAATTTTGTAAGAAATTACAATGGTATGCGAGTTAAAACAAAATCAATCATTAACGAGAGGGTTAAAATCGTCATTGCAGCTTTTAATAATCGGATAAACGCAGGGGTTACAAGGTCGGATCTAACTTTTTATTTATTTTTCCCACCTTTTCAGTAGCAATGACACCTTGAGAAAAAGTCTACGTTTGGGAATAATTCCTTTATAAGAGAATACAATATAGTTCCAGAAACTGGTTGTCTTTAAATCAAAGTTCTGAATTGATTTTTAACATAGATTTTTTTTAGAGTTCCAGTACTCAATAGCAATAAATTGATTTTTTTTTTAGGACTTAGCACACATGGAAGTGAGCTAAACAAGTAAATGTTGTGGTTGACTTAGTTATATTGAAATTGTGATGAAAAGATGTGTATTTCTCTTTCAGTGATAAATCTTATTTGACTAACTTTTGTTGTGGCAATCAGAGAACAATTCTTGTGGTTAATAGTAAACTAACCACTTGAGGGAATCAAGGATAAAAAAGAATGGGAGGTAATTATGTTCAGTTGTGAATTTTACTCTCTATGACTTCATTCAATTTTTGTTTTTTTGATGATCATTTGAACTTTTCACTTTGTTGCAGGAAACAATCTAGTGAAGCAATGGCGCTGGCTCCCCTTATAAAAGAGATTGTCGATCATTACATTGGTTCTGATCGATTAACTTCAGCAATGTTGAGTCCTCCGGGTTGGAAGCTGCTAGAATGGAAGACTCAAAATGAGATTGTCAATATATGACAGTTACTTCAGTGGAAAGATAAAATTGGTCATTGGTGGGAGACACTTGCAGAGGATTCCAAAACATGTGTCTCTAGTGAAATGCTTAAGGTGTATTATCTCGAAGAATATATTTGTATTGGTTCAGCCTCCTCCTCAGATTAACTCTTACATTATTATCATTGAGTAATAGAAGTATACCACTTCCACAGAGAAAAAAAAATATTTGATGTTGTCCATTGTATTAGGGGTTCAATTTTTAATTGTTTATTTTTTTTGTATCTTCGTAATTATATTTATAAACTACAAATGAAAAAATTCTGAGCTTATGAGTTCAAAAAAATATTTATTTTTGACATTAAAAATTAGTTAATATTTTATATAAATAACTCCACAACATTATATACTTATAAATTATTTTTATATAAATACAGTAACAATATTAGTTAATATGATTTAGAGTATTATTGGTAATATTATAATATGATTTAGAGTATTATTGGTACTTTTTCGAGACAGGACAGATACATGTGACGGGAATTAGTGCTCTCTCTTACAACTAAAAAATAGAACCCTAAATCAATTTATCAATTTAAAAGTTTAAAAGAGGGTGTACTGAACTTGATATTTTAGTAGATTTGATGGAATTTTAATATTTTAGAACTTTGAGAGATTTGAGTGTATTTATAGAACATTTAGTTATTTTGTTAGAGACTTTAAATGATTTGATGAGAAAATGATTTGAGATTTAAAGAAATTTGATTTCAACGTTGTCACTAGGATTTCAAGTGATTCAATTTGATTTCAAATTTGATATCAACGTTTTTTTAAGAACTTTAAGAGAGGGTGTACTGAACTTGATATTCAAAAAAAAAAAAAATGGATTTCAACGTTGTCACTTGGTTATCCTCAAGATTTGATTTTAAGAGATTGGTCAAGGAGATAAAAAGCCATATGAAGAAGCTTGATCTTAAATATTTGTCACAACTTTAGTATGCTTCTTCAATCTTCATTGACATAAACAGTAATGTCGATAAATCTTTGTCACAACTTAGCTTAAAACAAACAAAAACCAACAACAACAACACATCGAATCAAGTTGATGTAGTCAATTAATGGGTATTACTGTATCTTCACCATTAGTAATACCAACTTCCTTATCTATCATTAATGCAAACTGTGAGAAATATTTTGATTTGTTTCAAAAAATATACATATATATCACTTAACATTTTCAACAAATACGGAAAAATATTCTGCCATGTGCTATAGCATCTCATATAAAATATTGCCCTATTTCATACCATCTCTATATTTATAGAACAAGTTCTCTACGTTAGAATAATTATTTGAAAATTTTAGGAAATGTTAATTTTTTAAACGACATGAAAATGATATAATTTATATAAAAAAATATATGATCTTATAGGAAAGAATGAGTAACAAACAAGAACGGGGAATTCAAACAATAAAAATAATTATCTAAACTATTTATAGTTAAAAAACAAAGATGACATCATAAAATTTGGATAGTTAAATTTAATTGCAATTTTCAAATATAAAAAATATGGATACGATACGGGAACATGTTGTATCCTGAGATAGTAGTTAGACGACATTAAGAATCTTAGTGGTTAATGGATTGTCGTGTATTGTATTGCCTATACAAAGATATACATTTTTAAAGGATTGACTATACGACATGTAATCAGCTACTTTGGAATAGACACTTTGAATTTTTTGGATATTTTAGAAAACAATTAAATAGTTTTTGTAATTATATGTTTTTTGGATAATTTCAACTAACTAAATTAAAAATTAGTATTCAAAGGGGAATTCAAGTATCGAGCTAAGCCAAATACAGAAAAAAATATTTTGTCATGTGCTATAGCATCTCATATAAAATTAATATATTCCTTTCTCATACCATCTCTATATTTATAGAGTAAAATCTCTACTTTAGAATAATTATTTAAAAAATTTAAGAAAACAAGTATTTAACGAGGAATTCGGGTATCCGTCTAAATTTTTTTTATCTAATCTCTATTAATAAACATCGTGTAACGAGTAATTATTTAAAAGATTACAAAAATTTGATGGATACAAAACATGGGAACAAACAGAATGGGACGGTAGGGGATTGGACAGGAGGGGACGTGTTTCCTCTTCCAAAGTAGATACATTTAGATTATATACACACAATAATTCAAACTAAAATCAACTGAAATCCAATATTTGGACTTAATACCAATATTGTACAAACACTTAATTTATGTATTTAAAATAATAAAATTTTGACTCACTTTTACTAAATAAAAAATATGTTACTACCTAGTTATATATAGTTCTTTATAAATTGTCTAAAACCTAAATTTTGTGTGTTTTTATTACCTTTGGTTTTGTTGCACTAAACTTTTTTATGAAAAAAAAAGTTGTGGGAACTCGGACCATAGCATAATCAACCACAAAAGTGAGAAGGTGACTTGTTCTCGATGCTGTCACTGCCACTTTAGACCGTGTGCGGATGAACTGCGAATGCATTTATTAATTAGGGGAGCCTTGGACACACTGCTAAAAGAATTTCGGGACAGACGGCAGAACAGCTTATTCTAAAGGTCCTTGGCGGCAGAACAGCTTATCGTTGTGGTCCTTGGCGGACAAACGGGGCACCATGTCATGTCTTGTCCTAGGATTCGTCAATTATCTCCTCCTCATGATCACCCTCTAGTTATACTTCCATGTAAATGCCAAGCTCAAACTGCTACAGGATCAATGCATTGGATGCACCAAAATTTAGTGGTGGAAACAACGACTCTATCTCGGGTAAAGTAGGTTTGCTTTTAGAATAAGAAGAAAACCAACAAAAATGAGGAATATGACTTCAGCCGATTCCAAAATGAGTTAGCTATCTTCTTTGGTTTTATATTTACGTTTATAATACATTAGGTGTTTGTGGACGGATAAAGATTATCGATGGCCCTGTCCGTTTCCGAATTGAACAACATATTTGGGCGACTACAACAAAGAAAAAAACACTTTTATGTCTGGTGTTGCTAAAGTGAAAAAACCAGAGACAAATGTGTTAGACGTTGATTCCATATCGACACATAACTCATAAAATATATTCTAGATGAATAGATGAGCGATGCTGATGTTTCGTTACACTAACTTAGAATTTGTGATCTAAGAATGGCAAAAAGCGGTACACGTTGATCATAAAGGGATCTCAACAGAAATGAAATAATCTGGTTCTTACAAAATTACATAGAGAAGAAGATCAGAAAACTTTTTAACATTCAAGAAGCAGACAGATCCTATACTTTCACAATAGAATTAAACCGCAACATTGGGCGCCGCTGGATACTCTTCATACCCTGTGATCCCTGTGATTCTAATCCTTGTATTTGGCTGCAAAATCAAGTCAGGAAATCACAATGTAAATGTCGTTCTCTGAAGCTTTTTCGGATTGTAACACTACATAGTTCGATTTTCAAAGAAGATGACTTTCGGCAGATTTATTAACAATGTACCTGTCGGTGACCAATATTTCTTCGGTACTTCTTCTTAGGCTTGTACTTGAAGACAACCACCTTATCATCCAGACCCTGCAACAACAAAAGACACTCCAGTTATTCCAGTTTAGAGGCAACAATACAGTCGGAATAAAAAATACCCACCAATTAGATTTTGAAGGAAGCATTTCTATTGACTTACCTGATTTTCAACTACGGCATGTACAGTGGCATTGGTCACAACTGGTTTGCCGATGTAAGTGTGCGTCTTTGTGCCAACAAGCAACACTTTATTAAGAACAATCTACAGAAAAGAAGAAGCAAAGAGAATATTTCAGGAATCACCAAATGAGCAACATAGAACAGCTTAACAAATGTTTATAACATAGACAAAAGATAGAACTTCTACACAAGCCACACAGTTTACTCAATCTTCCATGGTTACACCATCATTTCATAGACATATCATTTCATTTCACAGAAATTAACAAAGAAAAGAACCCATTGACTAAAAGTAATGTGCATATTACCTGATCATCGACATTTGCATCTTTCAGCCTCTGAGTGTGAAGATATCTCCCTGGAAACACTATGTATTGGCGTCCACCAACCTATCCAACCAAAGTGAACAACACTAAATTCAATAAGATATAGCAAAGGAGAGAAGCAAAATTCATAATAACAAAAGGTAAACTCTAAATCTTGAGAGTGATATCCTACAAGAACACAGTCTCTCATCATAATCAAACTCTAAATTAACCAAAATAAACTCATAAAAAACAACCAAAACTACTTGCAAATGCAGCTCTCACTAAGGAGGATTCATCATTCATTAGNGTTTGCCGATGTAAGTGTGTGTCTTTGTGCCAACAAGCAACACTTTATTAAGAACAATCTGCAGAAAAGAAACCAAAAGAGCAAGATAGATCAGGTTAACAGATGTTAATAACATAGACAAAAGAAAAGATAGAACTTCTACACTAGCCACACAGTTTACTCAATCTTCCATGGTTACACAATCATTTCATTTCACAGAAATTAACAAAGAAAAAAACCCATTGACTAAAACTAAAAGTAATGTGCATATTACCTGATCATCGACATTTGCATCTTTCAGCCTCTGAGTGTAAAGATATCTCCCTGGAAACACTATGTATTGACGTCCACCAACCTATCCAACCAAAGAGAACAACACTAAATTCAATAAGATATAACAAAGGAGAGAAGCAAAATTCATAAAAACAAAGGTAAATTCTAAATCTTGAGAGTGATATCCCACAAGAACACAGTCTCTAAATTAACCAAAATGAAGTCATAAAAAACAACCAAAACTACTTGCATTATTCAGTCTCTCACTAAGGAGGATTCATCATTCATTAGGCCACAAAACACAGTCTCTAATTTATAAAATCTCTAAAACAGATTCAAAGCAAAATCATCAAAATCAACCAAAACTAGTTGGCGAAATTCCAAAATCGAGAATTTGAACTTCTGTATTAGATTTCTAGAAGCTAACCATAACAACGGCGAAAATCTCTTCTCGTTTAGGTTTATCCTCAGTAACCTCCGAAACATCGGAAACGACCACAGCTTCGATATCGGTAGTCTCAGGTTCAGCTTCGACGACTGATTCAGCGAATTTAGGAGCGACGGGGGATGCGGTTCGAGACGTCGACGCAGTGGAAGGAGCGAGAAAGCCAGACACAGTTTTTGCCAAATTCAGCGAAGGTTTAGAGAGAGAACACGTGATAGTGCTCGAACGGCGTGAGTTGACATTGCAATGAGAAGCGAAAGCTGAGCATAGAGAGAGCGTGGCCGAAGAAGACGCCATTGTTTTCGCCTGAGAGGAGAGAGAGAGAGAGAGCTCTTAGCTCAGAACTTTGAAGCTCGACGGAGAGAATAAATCCGCAGTGTTATCCTATCTACTTAACTCTACAAACTACCAATATACCCCTGTTGTCTTCAAATTAGTTCACTTTTTCTAGGCTTGCAATTTCGGTTTAGGTTTTTGGGTTATCCGATTTTGTAATATAACTGTACGTCCCAATTCCGGTTTTGTTCGCTTTATGACCAAAATTTACCTGACTCTTGGTTAGCCCGGTTATTCAGTTCGGTTTCACAAAATTTGGATTTAAAATAAAATTCGGTTTTGAATTGATGTTCGGTCTCCCAGGCACAGAAGTCGAGATAGCCGCTCATTCCCAAGATGAGTCTTCTCCGACGACAATTCTCAGACTATACCTACTATTAAACGGCGTTTTTCATCTATCTTCTCGGACCCACTCGTCCGAAGACCTTACCTCGCATTCCGTCGGCCTCTAGTCACCGCCGAGATCTTTCTTCCTTACTTCCACCATGGTTTCTGGTGAGATCTTCCCCATTCCTTCTCTCTCTTTCTACCAACCACTCGCAGCGCTGGCGAGCAAATCAGCCAAATCTTCTTATTCAACTTTGTCACTACCAAGTGAAGAACATTTTCCGGAGTTCTCTCCACACACTGGTTCCACCAGAGTCACCGGATCCGCCGGACATACCTTACTCATCTCCTTCTCTCGTGTTGCTCATCACTCTCTCCTCCTGTCCACAAAGCAGTTTCTGCTTTTTTGACACGGGTTATGCTTGGAGTTGACGGATGTTGTAGCCAAAAATCCCTCACTTGAGTTCTCGCAGCATGGTAAATCTAGATCTGCTCCCGTTGAACGCCGTCAACGGCTACTCCTTCGTAGTTGAGGAGATCCGCCTCCCTTCACTGGTCTCTGCTCAGCCGGTTTCTCCCGTTGTCTCATTTCCGGCGAGATTCTCTTGACACTTCCCCTAAACCTAGCCGCCTGTTCTTTTCTCACTCACACCACTTATGGCTTTGCTTTATGGTGGGCCTTGACCTGGGCCATATTGTCATGTGGTCTAGTCCGTTATTCAATCACTTCCTCCCATGTGGAGAGATTGCTCCTTTCATGTAAAAGGGAAAGAGCACGAATCATCTTAGTGGTTAAGATGTATTGTTTTAACTTACTAGAATTGATGTTTTTATCAAAAGTTAAGCATCAAAAGTTATATCTGCAAATTGTGCAAGTGTATCGTTGCAGCTCCGATGTACAACTCTTATTCCGTAAGGGTCTTTTTGTAGCTTTATTCCTATATATCTCATTTTCCTCCTCATGTGTTAGATCACTTACACTAAGTACTTCTTTTTTGGAGAAATTGTTCTCATCAAAATCCTCCATTATGGAGAGAATTATGGTATCTTTCTTCTTACTGGATATTGCTGTTAAAAACTTCACCTCAACCATACATGCGAGAACGCATATTGGCGGTACGAACACACTTAGAAAGATGGTCTTTGTAGTGTCGTACTCTGAGCCCCTTGTATCCTCCTCTGAGGAAAGAGTTTCTTTTAAATTCCTCTTTGTTGAGCAAAGAGAGACCTTTTTGATGTATATCCCTCAACTGTGAGGTGTGTGTCTTCTCATATCAATTTCAAATGGGAGAAAATATGTTTTTCCGTCATTGATGTCTATCTCAATGGGAATGGATACGCTTGTGTATCATTGTACACCAGCCATATGCAAGGGCTTTATCTCTCTACGAAGCTTATTGCTTGGCTCGGGACCGTGGATGGCAATCATATGGCTTTGGGTTTCTCTTCTATTTGCAAACTATTGTTCTGGGGCTGTGAGATGTATTTCTCGTCCTTCTTGCGACCTCCCTTTTCAGGGAATTGGTGTTTCGACACTTCAGGCACAATATTGGAAGCGTAAAACTGCTAGGAATCTTATGAATCCTATGCGGCAATGTTTATCATCGGAGTTATCAGTTTGGCAACAGATCACACTCCCCATCTTTGATGGCCTACTAGCATAGTAGAGCTCTTTATCTTTTGGGTCTTTAATCCCTTTTTTTTAGCTTTTAAGCCTAGTTATGTTTTTTCTGTTATATTTTATGGTTTGTTGTATCATGTGTTGTAAACAACATACCATGGTTAAATCTCCTCCTGTGTAAGGTTACTGGTCAGCGTTCGGCTCCCCTTAGAGGAGAGTTTGTAAACCTGTAACTTAATCTAAAGGAGTGTTTGTCGACAAAAATAAAAAATAAAATTGATGTAATCCTGATTTAATAATTCTGTTTGTTTCTTTTCTTTGGAATTTAAGAAAGTTTATATGAAGCAAAATTATCCATTACTTGGGAAAAATTTAGACAGTTGCTCATCTACAAGAATAACAAGGAGGAAAGCAATAAAGAAACCAGAAACTTTTTTTGTATAGTCTTTAGTTTCAAAATATATGTGAAAGAAATAAGAAAAAACTGAAACTGAGGATCGATGATGGGGTTAGTCATCAGATTTTTGACCATCAACTCCAAAAGCATCAGCTATGTTGAAGTTCAAGTTTTTCATCATGGTTCTGCTTCTCCCAACTCCATCTCCTTTCCTCATCATTGCCGTAAACTCCGAGAAATCGATCTTCCCGTCCTACCAAATTCAAAAGCACGGTTATAGTACAGTGTTACATCAAAGGAGGAGGAAAACAAATAGAAGAAGAAGAGTGGTTACATTGTCGAGATCAATTTCCTTGATCATGTCATCCAGAGGTGTATCACATAAACCAAACTCCGTGCAAGCTGACTGAAGCTCATCAATCGTGATATAACCGCTTCCGTCTTTGTCAAAGTATGAAAATGCAGCCACCAGATTCTCCTCTCTCTCCATCTTGTTCATGTGTAATGTTGCCGCTAGGAATTCTCCGTAGTCTATTGTACCGCTGTTGTCGATATCAGCCTGTGACCACAACACACACAGAGGATGTTTAAACAAAAAAACCAAATTTTTAAAAGAGAAAGAGAGTCTAGTTGGGTTTTGGTGTTATTAATGATACCGCGTCCATAAGAGACTTGATTTCTGATTCCATCAGTTCAGATCCGACTCTTTTCAAACCCGCTTTAAGCTCTTCAAATGTAATCGTTCCACTGTTGTCTGTGTCTATCATCTTGAATAATTCCTTCAGACCTCCGATCTCTTCCTCTGAAAGCCTCTCAGCAATTACCTGTTGGGAAAAAATCACTTGTGTTCAGAGAAATCAGCAAATGGATTGCACATAACGAAAAGGCATATGTGTAGTACTCAAATTTATACCCGTAAGGCCATTTTCTTAATCTTATTCATTTGAGAGAACTGCTTTAGTCGCGATAAGACTGCTGGATCAAGAGGCTTGTCTGGTGCTGCTTGTTCATCGACAATCCATGGGTGACCTATAACATTCAGAGAAAACTCACTACTCACTACTTACCACAAAACAATTAAGAGCAGTTGATTCCAAACAACAACCAAAAATAAACATACACAAGGCTTCATGGGCAGAAATGCGTTTCTTGGGGCTCCTTTCAAGCATTTTGTAGATCAAATCTTTAGCGGCTTCTGAGATACTAGGCCACGGGTCAGATTTGAAATCTAACTTCCCTTGCAATATCTGTCTGAAGATTCCAGACTCGGTTTCTGCAAGCCCCAAAAGAAAAGA
>NC_025698.1:20175972-20177975 GCF_000633955.1 Camelina sativa | reverse complement strand
GCCACGGGTCAGATTTGAAATCTAACTTCCCTTGCAATATCTGTCTGAAGATTCCAGACTCGGTTTCTGCAAGCCCCAAAAGAAAAGACTGCATCATTCAAAGTTCAGAAAAAAAAAATCAAAACTTGCAAGAAGAAAAGGCTGTACATTCTAGTAGACTAACCTGCCCAGAAGGGAGGAACACCACTGAGTAAGATGTAGAGTATAACACCGGCACTCCACACATCTATTTCAGGTCCATAACATTTCTTTAGGACCTCTGGCGCAACATAGTACGGGCTTCCAACTACGTCATATAAATATTGTCCTGAAGAGTAAACAAAAACTAATTAGACAATGAATCGGCTTTGGCCATACCAATCAATGCATGAAGTTTCAGAGACATAATGAAGAACATCTTTACAAAGCAAAGTTCCCTCTAACCAAGAAACAATCCTCAAGCAGCAAAATGTAAATTCAACCAAAAATCTTATCTTGATTTTCAATTCATATAAAAACACAACAAACCTGCTTCTATCAGGAAACCAAACAAACGAAAGATTTGATCAAACGCAAAANGAAGATTCCAGACTCGGTTTCTGCAAGCCCCAAAAGAAAAGACTGCATCATTCAAAGTTCAGAAAAAAAAAATCAAAACTTGCAAGAAGAAAAGGCTGTACATTCTAGTAGACTAACCTGCCCAGAAGGGAGGAACACCACTGAGTAAGATGTAGAGTATAACACCGGCACTCCACACATCTATTTCAGGTCCATAACATTTCTTTAGGACCTCTGGCGCAACATAGTACGGGCTTCCAACTACGTCATATAAATATTGTCCTGAAGAGTAAACAAAAACTAATTAGACAATGAATCGGCTTTGGCCATACCAATCAATGCATGAAGTTTCAGAGACATAATGAAGAACATCTTTACAAAGCAAAGTTCCCTCTAACCAAGAAACAATCCTCAAGCAGCAAAATGTAAATTCAACCAAAAATCTTATCTTGATTTTCAATTCATATAAAAACACAACAAACCTGCTTCTATCAGGAAACCAAACAAACGAAAGATTTGATCAAACGCAAAAATAATTTTCCAATCCACACATTCAGAGACTCCTCAATGAAGAATAAAACTATACCAAGCAAGTTCCCTAACTACATCTTATAGACATTGTCCTGAAGACTAAACAAAAACCAATTAGGGAATGAACCAGCAGCATTGGCCATACACATCGGGTTTCCAAAGAATCACGCTAAGACACAAATGCAGATTGATTTCAATGAACACATAAAAGTTCCAGAGAGTCAATAATTCTATACAAAGCAAAGGTCCCCTAAACAAAGAAAGAATGGTAAAGCAGCAAAATTTGAATTCAACAAAAACAAATCATCATCAAAATAAGCACATACGAAAACCAGTTTCTATCAAGAAAGAAACCAAACAAACATGAAAGAGAAAAAAACGAACCTGGCTTGTAGAAGACAGACAAACCAAAATCTGTAGCCTTAAGCTTAGCATCTTCTTTAGGGCTATCAAACAAGAAATTCTCAGGTTTGAGATCTCTATGCATAACACCAAGAGAATGACAAGCCTCAACAACACCAAGAATCGTCTTAATAAGCTTCACGGCCTCACGCTCACTAAAATGGCCTTTAGAAACAATCCGATCAAAAAGCTCACCGCCTTCACAAACCTCCATAACGATATGAACAAAAACCGAATCCTCATAAGTGCCCTTGATCCGAACAACATTGGGGTGCTCGGAGAGATGATGCATGATCTGAATCTCGCGCCACACATCCTCGTAATCCTCGCGGCAGACGAGCTTCCGCTTGGGAATCGATTTGCAGGCGTAATTAGCGGAGGTTGATTTCTCCGTGCAGAGGTAGGTTGTTCCGAATTGGCCTTGGCCTAGCTTTTTGCCGAGGAGGTAGTGGTCTCTCAATCGAGGTGTTTGATATGGAAGAACAGTGTTTGAAGGACGTCTAGGGTTTGGTTTCGACTCCATCACTTTTTCT
>NC_025698.1:20168875-20175154 GCF_000633955.1 Camelina sativa | reverse complement strand
GAATCCTCATAAGTGCCCTTGATCCGAACAACATTGGGGTGCTCGGAGAGATGATGCATGATCTGAATCTCGCGCCACACATCCTCGTAATCCTCGCGGCAGACGAGCTTCCGCTTGGGAATCGATTTGCAGGCGTAATTAGCGGAGGTTGATTTCTCCGTGCAGAGGTAGGTTGTTCCGAATTGGCCTTGGCCTAGCTTTTTGCCGAGGAGGTAGTGGTCTCTCAATCGAGGTGTTTGATATGGAAGAACAGTGTTTGAAGGACGTCTAGGGTTTGGTTTCGACTCCATCACTTTTTCTCTTTCTTTTTTTCGATCTCGATTTCAAGATTTGTTGTGAGGAGGAAGAAGAAGAAGAAGAAGATGATGATAACGGACTTTTTCTTTGTTTCCTAAGAAGCAAATCGCTCCCTCTTCTCCATTTTTTTGACTCTCTCTCTTTATATCATTTTAATCATATTCTGTTTTTAATTATTTTTTTTTGTTAATTTTTTTTATATGACATTTTAGTTATTAACTTATACATTTCATAAAAGCAAGCTCATTTTTTTTTTATATTTCTAATTCATTTTTTTTGGGATTAAATTTATGTTAAATTCTAAGTTCAGAAACATTAAACGAATTGTTTTTATAAAGCTGTATAATCATTATTGTCTATAGACATTATTTTTTTTAATGTGGAATGTAAGATAAGTAGATATATTGGAAGACACATGTGTTAATTGTTTTGTTCATGTAAACACATCCTCTGTTTCATATTAAGTGTTATTTTAAACTTAAAGTTTTGTTTCAAAATAAGTGTCATTTTGTATTTTTAATATAGATGGTCGGTAAATTTTCAGTTTTATTCTTATTGATTTAATATATATTGACCAATACAAAATTTTTGCAATCAAATAATAAAGAATAAAAAATAATTTAAACCTTAAACAACATTTATATTGAAATAGAGAGAATATGAGTTAAATAAGTTAAATATAAATATTTTTTTGCAAAACTAGTGGTGCCGTCAAATTGTAAATAAGATAGTTTTTTTTTTNTTTTTTTTTTTTTTTTTTTTTTTTTTCTGGAATGTGTTATATTCTTTTCTTTTTTTGCTATTTGTTTTAAAAACATGATAAATTAATATACTCCTATTTTATTATAGATTATAATTTTTCATAATTTAGCTATTTAGTGCATCTAAATCTGCCTTACAATTAAGATGATTTTTTTGTATAAAACGTGTTCTATTATATTCCATCCGTTTTAAAATATATGATGTTTTAACTAAAAGTACGCATATTAAGATATATCTACTTTTTAAAAAGTTTAACCAATCATAAACGACCCAACCCGTTTTTTTCTTTAAATAAATAATAAATAGTAAAATAATAAATAATAATAATAAATAAACTACAACTAGTGGTCCCATATCCACTAGCCACCTAACCACAATCACAATCAACAACGAAAATAACCAATACCAATAGCGAGTAAATAACCAATAGTAAACCAATATTATATCATAAACAATATCCAAATACCAAACATCAGGAAATATAAAACCGGCAACCTAGCAATGTTTCTAATGACCCAACTCTAGTAACCTAGCAATGCCAGAAAACAACCAATCGAGTCCCTAGAACATCCTCCTCTTCATTGCCTTGATTCCACGATCACACTTTGCCTTTACCTGCACCACAAACACAAATTGCAATGCATGAGTATTTAATAAACACTCAGTAAGGCAATCCTCCCATCTACTGGGCTATACACACAAGCAATAAAGACATCTCTAACCATCAACCAACAATCAACAAACAACAAATAACAAACCAGGACTCTGCATCGACCGACACCAACATGCATCGACCGACACCACATGGGGATGCATCGACCAATGTAAGTTACACATGCATCGACCGACACTCGCACTGCATCGGCTGACGCATGCTCGACATAACACGAAAACCGTAAGGTTTTACGCGCCGTCCTCGCACTTGCATCGACCAACACATAAAGTGCATCGACCGATGCAACATGCCGAGCATCGTGTTTCCCCGAAGCTTCTCGCCGGATCTTTGTTCCTGCAACCACAAAACTCGATCCCAAGCCACAAGAAAGCTTCCTAACGTTCCAAATAACCATCTAACAAGCCTAACAACACATAAACAAGCAGATCAGAGAAGCTCTAGCTTAGATAAGCCATGGTCCTGCACTTACCTTTGCCACAGAAGAATCTGAACCTCAAACAAGCAATAGAACACTCCTAGCAAGCTCATACAACGTTCTAAGCCTCAAATCTCACCAGGAAACGCCACAAACCCACAAGAATCACCAAGAACACTCTTTTTCTCCTTTGTTTCTCTCAAAAATGCCAAAGTCGACTAATGAGACAAAATAATCGACTTAAGGGTTTTCCTCTTCCCTTTGCCCAAAACGCAGCGTTTCACTTAAGTCAAAACGCAGAAAACTGAACCTGCATCGACCGATGCAATCCCCAAATCGGGATTTCGGTTCGTGGATGTTGTAATAAACAAAATTTTATAATATAAATATTTATAAAATATTAAACTAATCTAAAAATTGTATTGAAACTTGAAAAACATCTTATATTATAAAACTAAAAAAATATTTGTAAACGTCTTTTATTATGAAACGAATGAAGTATGATTCTATCTAATTCAATTTGTGGCGATGCAACGTAGAGGTAGGGGAATAGTGTTAATAAATAAATAGAGCAACCAAAAGAGAGTAATATTATTAACATAGTGTTCTTAGAATCAAAACATGAAAATAAAATAAATTAAACTAGTAGCCACTTAGATCGGCATAATCTCGTTTGACAAATGTTATTATTTTGATGGATTGGTGTAGGTAGATGTGGGTCGTACTTACAAAGACAAAGACTGACTAGTGGATAATGGACAACACGTTTACATGACTTGGACCCACTTTATCTGCACGTCTCTCATTCTAATTTTGCAATTCATTACGGGGGAGACCTGTGTGATTCTTTTGTACCCACTTGTATTATTTTGTCTCTATCTAATTTTATTATTACCAACGCCAACTAGTATAACGACTATACCATGCAATCATTCATACATTTAAGAAGAAACAATGGCATTATAAAAATTTACGAACACGTTTTCATACCGTGAGAGGATTATACTACTAGGAAGGTTCCATTTTGATAATATACACTACGTTTTGAGAGGATTATATACATTGTCTGCGTCTACTTTTCATGTTTGAAATCAAGTCCCATGTATTCCTTATTCTTTGTTTTCTCGCATAAAACTTACTGTCTTGTATATTTGTTATTATAATTTGCTTGTTTGGTTAACTACTCAAGTCTATTTCATATTCGAACAACCAGTTAAATTAAAGAATTTTCTTATAATTCTACCACGTTAAAAAACACTTTTTTTAACTCTACTATATTTAATAATTGTTTTCTAGAATTACTATGCAAAATTTAAAAAGACTAAATTATCTATCCTCTTTTTCATTCTTTTAATCTTTTTAAAAAATGATTTTTTAAATTTTAATTTTTTGTCAAGTCTTCTCTATAAATAATAAAGTTTGTTTCATAACCCAAATTTATAAAGTATATAACTCATTTTATTAGCTTAAAAACACAATCTTAATAACTCAAGTTTTCAATCTCTCTTTCTCACAAAACCTACTAAATTATGTCACACCTCAACGTAACCTTATATATAACTTTGCTAATCCTAATTCTAATAGGAATTACTTATATTTAGATATCCCTAAATNTTAGATCGGCATAATCTCGTTTGACAAATGTTATTATTTTGATGGATTGGTGTAGGTAGATGTGGGTCGTACTTACAAAGACAAAGACTGACTAGTGGATAATGGACAACACGTTTACATGACTTGGACCCACTTTATCTGCACGTCTCTCATTCTAATTTTGCAATTCATTACGGGGGAGACCTGTGTGATTCTTTTGTACCCACTTGTATTATTTTGTCTCTATCTAATTTTATTATTACCAACGCCAACTAGTATAACGACTATACCATGCAATCATTCATACATTTAAGAAGAAACAATGGCATTATAAAAATTTACGAACACGTTTTCATACCGTGAGAGGATTATACTACTAGGAAGGTTCCATTTTGATAATATACACTACGTTTTGAGAGGATTATATACATTGTCTGCGTCTACTTTTCATGTTTGAAATCAAGTCCCATGTATTCCTTATTCTTTGTTTTCTCGCATAAAACTTACTGTCTTGTATATTTGTTATTATAATTTGCTTGTTTGGTTAACTACTCAAGTCTATTTCATATTCGAACAACCAGTTAAATTAAAGAATTTTCTTATAATTCTACCACGTTAAAAAACACTTTTTTTAACTCTACTATATTTAATAATTGTTTTCTAGAATTACTATGCAAAATTTAAAAAGACTAAATTATCTATCCTCTTTTTCATTCTTTTAATCTTTTTAAAAAATGATTTTTTAAATTTTAATTTTTTGTCAAGTCTTCTCTATAAATAATAAAGTTTGTTTCATAACCCAAATTTATAAAGTATATAACTCATTTTATTAGCTTAAAAACACAATCTTAATAACTCAAGTTTTCAATCTCTCTTTCTCACAAAACCTACTAAATTATGTCACACCTCAACGTAACCTTATATATAACTTTGCTAATCCTAATTCTAATAGGAATTACTTATATTTAGATATCCCTAAATACACTTTGATCCTTATCTCTTTGTAAACACAATTTGGTTAGGACGAGGACTCACTCCAATCTCAAGCTTCCTTCAAGCTTACTCCAACAATCTTCTCCTTAAGCTTGAAACTCGTTTTTGTCAAATCTTGAACTCCCATGAGATCTCTCATTTCTCTGAACTTAGTTTTGTCTAACGTATTGGTAAGTACGCTCTCTGCTCATTTCCGGTGACATGCTCAACCTCAATCTGAACACTCTCAACACGTTCTCTTATGAAGTGATAGCGCATATGTATGTGCTTGCTTCTTCCATTGAAAACAAGGTTTTTAGTAAGAGCTATTGCCGACTGATTGTCAATCCGAATAGTAACTTTCTTCTCAGCAGCTTTAGTGATTTCGACCAACCTACAACAAAACTGCTTGTTTTGCAGCCTCAGTCCCAACCATGAATTCTGCTTCACAAGATGATAAAGTTACAACATCTTGTTTCTGAGAGCACCATGTGATTGGACTCCCACCAAGATAGAATATATGCCCTGAAGTACTTCTTCCATCATCAGGATTGTAACACCCACGAACCAAAAATTGGATTTTGGGTTGGGGTGTCGTTCGACACCGTGTGAAGATGGATTAATCGGTTCGATTTTAATCCTTCGGTTCGCGTGGTTGGTTTAGGAGAGCCCTAGACTCAAGTATTAAAGGGGAAATTCTACGTCTCCCACTTATTTTGGCCGCTTTTTACATCTCATAAAGAAAGGAGAAAAGATCAAAGTCTCTATGAGAGTTCTTGAGGTTTTTGTGGGTTCTCTGTCTCAGTGTGGTGAGTTTCTTCCTGAAGAGTGTGGAACCAAGTCTAGGAACGTGGTGAGAAGGTTGATGTGGTGCTAGCTTCGTCGTTTGGGCTTAGATCTCATTGATTGGCAAAGGTGAGTGCATGACCATGGCTTATCTAAGTTAAGATATCTATTTCTGTGATATTGGATGTGTTATGTGTTTGTTCCTTGTGGGTTTTATGCATTTTTCGTGACTCATGAGGCTTGGATTCATTCCTGGGATCGTGTGGGACGGATAGGAAAAGTTTGGAGGCGAGATTCAGAGTTTCTGGTCAAAGGAAATCAATGCTCGGCATCAATGTCAGAAAAGGATTCCAAACAAACATTTGAAACGCACAGACTGCTACTTTTCTTAGTGGTTCCTATATTCTCTCTAGGTTTGTGATGTTAAAGGAAGATGTGAGCTTATGTTAAAGTTAAGACTTGAATCGAGACTTGTAGAGTATATATTCACTAGGATATTCTTGTGCATTGTATGGTTTTATTTATATTATTATTTATTTTCTGTTTAGAGTAACTTGCAAATATTTTGTTTTTCTTAAATATATGTATTCGTTGGACAATATGGAGTTGTGTAGTTGATGCTGTTTTTTCTGTCGATGTGATCTTTTGATTTTGAAAATTAGCTAGTTGTGTGATTGTGTTGTCGTTGAACTAATTTTATACGACAATAGTACAATAGTACAATGCATAGAGAATATAATCCTGTTTTTTTTTTTTTTTTTTTTTTTTTTTTTTTTTT
>NC_025698.1:20162329-20168795 GCF_000633955.1 Camelina sativa | reverse complement strand
TTTTTTTTTTTTTTTTTTTTTTTTTTTTTTTTTTTTTTTTTTTTTTTTTTTTATGGAATGATGGTGCTTTTTTGGGATTTGATTGATTGTTTGTTGATGGTGTTGGCATTGATATGTATATATTGGAATATATGTTGGTGCTTTTTCGGGATTTGATTGGTTTTTTGTTGATGGTGTTGGTATTGTTATGTATATATTGGGACATATGTTGTGGGAAGTATTTATGTGATTTTGGAAATTTTCTCATTTAATTGCCATTATTACTCTCTTCAGTGTTTTTAGTTGTCATTGTAGATTTATTTTTTTGTTTCATATCACTTGTGGTTTTATATTTATGATGAAAGCTTATTAATCAAATATAAGCTCTATAAGCTAGTTTGTTTCAACTAAAATGGTGTGTTAATGAAGGATAAAAGAGAAACTTTAATTAGTTTCTAAATATGGTGAAATTATCTAGAACAATTAATAGTATAAAACGGAAGGAAAATTTGTTATTCATTGCTTTTGTGTGCTTATTCTTTATTGACTTATGAGTTGTTACTTGTTACGTATTTGTATATATTTATTGGTCATTATTGTGTAATTAGTTTGGTCATTTTAAGCATCATCTCTTGAAACGTCTCTTTTATAATTTTTAACCTATATAATTTTCCATAAATGTTAAGCAAGTTACATAGTTTGTTTTTAAATAGTCAAAGTGTTCATTGAGATTATGGGATAATTCATGCTTTAGTTGATCAATTTGGAAATATGAACTCACACACATATTAGTTAAAACTAACTTAGTTATTGCACAAAAAACTTAATTTCATAGTTAACTAGATTAAAATCCAAATTAGTTATTGAGATGTATACCAAACACTTAATTTTATTGTTTAAAACATAACTCATAAGAGAACCGCAAGGAAACTTTTTTCCTTAATTGTTTGGCAATACATGAAACAATGGCAACCATTTTTTCAGTTAATCAATTATTTACCATATATACTCGTAAAACATACCAATTCCAACACAAACTAACCACCAAAAGTCCTAATGCAGTTCATAAATAAATTACAAGAAACTCAACCAAACAAATATCATAAAATTATCAAACATAAAATCTACCAATAAAACAAAAACAATAAACCGACAAAAACCACCAAAACGAAATCATTCTTCATCATTTTTTCCTTCTCATGATTCCATGGTCATCTCTTTTCTTTTCTTTTTTATAAATATAAAACAAATGCATAAGTATTATCACATATACTCTACGAGGTGATTCTCTCATCAAAATAACTAAGCAGAAGAACACTAATTAGAGTATTCATGATCAATTGTCTAATTTTTTAGTTATGTCCAACAATTTGATGATGTTTTACCTAAAAATAGAAATAGTTGGAATGAGAAAGGTATTTATAAATAAGTTTTCACATATCGAACAAATGATTATAAGTATCATTAAGTCGATGAGAATGTATCTTTCTTGAGCAAAATTGACTGAGAAATATTTGATAAAATATTTAAATACTTTGTTTCTCATGGTGAAACCTTATCAGGTCTTGGAAATGCTGAAAACACTCATCCCATTGCACAAGATAAAAACATATTTAATTAGTAGTAAGTTATTTATTACATTCAAAATATACATTGAAATAATATAATAAACACCTGCTGGTCTCAATCCGCGATTGAGAAGAAAAGCCCTACGAAACTGCAGATATCTCCTAGAATATTAACTCAAATTCATTTCTGTAAAACGGAGAGTGTACGAAAATCTCTTAGCTACAATCCTTCTAAAAATCAATACCTTTCGAAACGATTTGTGCAGTCGGATCCTCCTTCTCCAAAACCCTAACAATTATGTTTTCTCTCTTATTCTAAGGAGAAAAGTTTGATCTCCTTTACACCAAATAACCAAGAGTTTTCTCTCTTTCTCTCCCTCTCTCTGATAACAATGTCGACAATAGCAAAAGAAATAGGGAGGAGGCGTGATTTATGTGGGGGATTGGGGGTTTTTGGTTTAATTAGATTAACCAGGATTTCACTAACCCGAAATTAATTAAAATCTACTCCTTTGGTTTATTCAACTCAACCCAAAGTATAATTCTGGAACACGGATGTTACAACTATATTTAAGTGTTATATTTTTAGTATCATCTTTAAAACGACCCAATCCAGGTTTTTTTAATCAATTATTTATTAGCCTCATAATTACTAATCAATTCTACCGATTAAAACATGCCATCAAACCATCAATCAAACCAGCGATGAACTAAACCAATACCATAAAGCCAGTTAACCAACATGTGTCATAAAAAAGAATCAAGACCAGCAGCACACATGTCAGTCATAAACAACAATAATTCCATAAACTAACATCCTAATAACATATATAAAACATAACAATCACAATACCAATGTGTGCTATAGTGTAGGCAGCTAATTAGACATCTCTTTTGAAAAGGGTTCAGTTGGTTCCTAAGAAGGATGAGGGGTTGATTAGTGCTTCCAAGGATTTAGGTTATGAGTATCAAGTATCCGCTAATGGGTCTATTCTTGTGCACTGGGTGGGGGGTCTTCGTACCCAAGGAAAAAAGTTTGAGGTAGAAGATTATAAGTGAGGCTCATGCGAGCATGTTTTCGATTCATCTAGGGGAGACCAAGATGTACCTAGATCTGAAGAGGTACTATCATTGGATCATGATGAAAAAGAATGTCGCGAATTTCAGTCGCAACTTGCGATATGTGCTAGTTAATAAAGGCTGAGAATCAGGTTCCAACTGGATTGTTTCAGAGTTTAGCTATCCTATAGTGGAAGTGAGGTAATTACGATTGATTTCATAGTAAGGTTGCCAACTTCACGGACCCAAAATACTATTTGGGTTATTCTGGACCGTCGAACCAAGTTAGCATATTTTCTAGCCATTAGGAAGACCGTTAGAACACAAGTTTTTACTAAAAAAGTATATGTGAATGAGATAGTGAGGCTCCATGGAGTGCCCGAAAAGATAGTGTCAGAAAAAGATTCCAAATTAACCTTTGTAATGCACAGACCGCCACTTTTCTTAATGGGTCTCACATCCTCTCTAGGTCTGTGATGTCAAAGAAAGATGTGAGCTCATTTTACATATGACACTTCTTGTTGTAATGTTAGTTAGGACTTGAATCGAGACTTGTAGAGTATTGATAATATATATTCACTAGGAGTAGTCCTATGCGTTGTACAATTTTATTTATATTATTATTTATTTCCTGTTTAGAGTAACTTGCGATTAGTTTGTTTTTCTGAAATATGTACTTGTTGGACAATATGGAATTGTGTAGTTGATATTGTTTTCTTGTCGATGTGATTATTTGATTTTGAAAATGAGTTGGTTGTGGGACTGTGTTGTCGTTGAGTTCATTTCATACTACAGTAGTACAATGCATAGAGAATATAATCCATGTGTTTTTTTATTTTTTTTGGAATGATTGTAATTTTTTGGGATTTGATTGATTGTTTGTTGATGGTGTTGGTATTGCTATGTATATATAGGGACATATGTTGTGGGATGTGGTTATGTGATTTTGCAAATCTTTACCATTTAATTGTCATTATTACTCCCTTTGGGTTCTTAGTTGTCGTTGTAGATTTAAATTTTTCTTTCATATTAGTTGTCGTTTTATATTTACAATGCAAATTTATGAATCAAATATAAGCTCTATAAGGTTTTTTCTGTTTTATCAAATAAAATGGTGTGTTAATGAACGATAAAGCATATACTTTAATTATTTTCTTAATATGTGTGAAATTATCTAGTATAATTAATAATATGAAGCATAAGAAAAATTTGTTATTCATTGTTTTTGTGTGCTGGTCAATTGGTGACAACTTGTCCTGTGGGAAGGTTGTTAAAGGGTGGGGACCAGAGTTCGAGGAATGCCTGGCACACCAGTTGGATGCCCTGCAGAGCCAGCTTGGGGTCCGTTGGGGCGGTGAAACTGACTTTCTTTGTGGTGTGGTGAAAGAAAGATATATGGAATGAATAGAAGTCAGGGTGTTTCAATTCCCCTTATGCAGTTGCAGTATAAGAGGTGTCAATCCTATCTGAGTGATTGTGAACAATTAAGATGTGCATATGAGTCTAAGTCAAGCCAATTGTAAAGATTGTTTGTCACTAACAATCCTAAAATGAGATATGAAATGCAGAAAGTAAAAACAACTAGAACAAGATACTAAATGCAAACAGAACAGACAAATTAAAGCTATAATGAAACTAGAACAGAGATAGACACTATGCTAATGAACTAATGCAAGACAAGTAATGAACAGGAAACTACGTGAATGCAATGGAAATGAAACAGGAATGAAACAAGACAATCACAAATCAAAAACACAAGTTCTGGGGATGAACTCGAGCAGCACTCGACCGAGTGTAGGTCGAGTACGTGGTCGAGCTAGACTTAAACGTGAAAACAGAGCAACACAAGAAAAACAGAGCAATGCTAAAACTAATCAAACAACAAGCAAGCAATGATATTTAGACTAAGATTTCAATAAACAAAGAAGGCCTTGAGGAGGGATTCATGGGCTGAGCTAATCATTGTGGTTATCTAACTTGGTCAACAAATCTCAAGCAAACTTTGAGCTGATCTCTAGACATACTATTCTAAGACATGTTTAATCCACTCTCATGGCAAGAAACAATCAAACCTATGCATTTCTAGACTTGTTCTCACAAAGAAAAGAATCTACACAAGCAGGCATTAAGCAATACATCTCAAACCAAACAAGACTTCTAATCTCTTAGCAAGCCTAATGGTAAGCTCTAGATCTAGCCTTATCTATGCTCCTTAGACATTGGTGTGATGCTAAGATGCTTGAAATCAAACCCTACCTTCTCAGATATAGGATCAGCATTAAGATCATCTAGCCTAGAAGAGATCTACAACAATCAAGCTTGACCAAATCAAACAAACCACAAGATCAACCCAGCCTAACCCATCCTCAAGGTCCTAAGCAAACTACTCACAAGAACACATGGTGAAATATGTCAAAAACCCAGAAAATATTGAAACTTGCATCATTAGAAAGATGAAACAGAGATCTACAATATTGATGAAGAAATAAAACTCGAAATCTTAATATTTTGAAAGTTATGAAACAAACAAAATACAAGAATCTAGTCTTTCTTTCTTAAACAAGTACAAAATCTAAAATAAAAAAAAGTGCAAAAGGAATAAAATCTAAAAAAGGTAAAAACTAGGTTTTAGACTCTCTAAAAAGCTGGACTCTTTGGTGGCTGCAGGTACAAGGGCCTTATATAGGAGGTGAGGTGGAAGCCCTAAAAATACAAAAAATCAAAGTAGTCAACGGCTCGGTCAACTCGACCAGTGCTCGGTCGAGTGGCTGGTCGAGCTGGCTTCTCTCGTGCATTGTCCACTCGGTCGAGTCCTTCTCAACATACGGTCGAGTGGTGCTCGAGTGGTGCGGTCGAGTTGGACTCCGGACCTTGATTCTACAGCCTTAACTCTCTTGTTTTCTCCTCAGGATTGCTTCACTTCTCCTCAGCATTGCTTCCATGCTCCTTAAGCTCCAAAATCACCTGTTTATGCATGAAAAGATGCAAATGCAATGCAACTATACTCTAATGCATGATTAGTCCTAAAGCTACACAATAATGGCCTAAATGGATAGCAAAAGATGCAAAAGTTGTGAATAAACTAAGGGAAAACAAGGTAAAATATATGAACATCAACACCCCCAAACTTAGTCTTTGCTTGCCCTCAAGCAAATAATCAAGACAAAAGAAGGTAGGTGAGGTTTGAAAGTGGGATCTCAGCTCCTAAAGCTTGCAAATAGACTATCTAGAATCAATGTCCAAGTTACTAGTACTATGATGCAAGTTGAATGAGCTATACTTAAAGACTTTAGACAAGCATATCACAACCTTCACTGATTTGAGCCTTAGACATCCACATGCATTCAAATCAACCATTTCCTTTAACATTCATTAATCAAGAACATGAATCAATTCTATGCAATGCTTAAACTCATTTGGCTTGGCAGTAAAAGGTTTAGAGACAATGATGGTCTCTTTTTAGAGTAGGGCTTATCAATATCAAGGTTCTCTCATAAAAAATGGATTGAGCTTTAGAAGAATGCTAAAGGTAAGAACACTTAGACACATACAAGAACAAAACCTTGTCTACCCAAAGGCACCCAAAGTGTTTATCCTATCAATCTAAACCCAATTGATCCTAGTGCTACCCTTTAACTTCTTTTCTTCTTTTTCACCCTTTTCTCTTTTGGTTTTAAAATCTTAGGAGAGGTTTCTTATTTGATCTTTCTAGTGGAATGGGGGATTCTTACTTATTTGCTATGGTTCTCTTTTCTTCTTATTCTTAAGACATATAAGCATTTTGCTAGACTTCACTTTCCTTTCTTCCTTTTCTTTAACTAGAACCATCTTTAAACAACCTTATTCTTCCCATTCTTTCA
>NC_025698.1:20146633-20160818 GCF_000633955.1 Camelina sativa | reverse complement strand
CTCTCCAACTGGTTATTCAGTCCAGTAGAATAAGAATTCAACGTTTGGTGCAGCTCAGCAAACTGCCTTGCTTCCTCAATCTGCTTAGTAGCTTGCCCAAGCAACAGTTGTTGCATCATAGCTCTTAAGTCAGGTTATTGAGCTTGAGAGGTCTGGAACCATGGAGAGGGATACAATTCAGTCTGGTAGACTGGTTGATGTTGCATGGGTATGTAATTGAACATACTGTTGTGGTACATCATTACTGACTCGAACAGGTACTCGGTCGAGCGCAGGCTCGAGTGGGTGGTCGAGTCGACTGGGAAGTAATGGCTATTTGGATCCGGCTTCTGGCTCGATCAAGTGCTCGATCACAGCTCGGTCGAGTGGTGGTCGAGTGGGTGGTCGAGTGGGTACCTGAAACTCAAGACAACCAAGCAAAGGAAGATTCGAGTTCAGTAACGTCACAAGTGTTTAAACGAACTTAATCTTAGACTAATAATGATCCTAAATGTCACAAAACAAACTCAAATGGGCAACGGCGCCAAATTGAAACTGACTTTCTTTGTGGTGTGGTGAATGAAGGATGTATGGAATGATGATGTATGGAATGAATAGAAGTCAGGGTGTTTCAATTCCCCTTATGCAGTTGCAGTATAAGAGGTGTCAATCCTATCTGAGTGATTGTGAACAATTAAGATGTGCATATGAGTCTAAGTCAAGCCAATTGTAAAGATTGTTTGTCACTAACAATCCTAAAATGAGATATGAAATGCAGAAAGTGAAAACAACTAAAACAAGATACTAAATGCAAACAGAACAGACAAATTAAAGCTATAATGAAACTAGAACAGAGATAGACACTATGCTAATGAACTAATGCAAGACAAGTAATGAACAGGAAACTACGTGAATGCAATGGAAATGAAACAGGAATGAAACAAGACAATCACAAATCAAAAACACAAGTTCTGGGGATGAACTCGAGCAGCACTCGACCGAGTGTAGGTCGAGTACGTGGTCGAGCTAGCCTAAACGTGAAAACAGAGCAACACAAGAAAAACAGAGCAATGCAAAAACTAATCAAACAACAAGCAAGCAATGATATTTAGACTAAGATTTCAATAAACAAAGAAGGCCTTGAGGAGGGATTCATGGGCTGAGCTAATCATTGTGGTTATCTAACTTGGTCAACAAATCTCAAGCAAACATTGAGCTGATCTCTAGACATACTATTCTAAGACATGTTTAATCCACTCTCATGGCAAGAAACAATCAAACCTATGCATTTCTAGACTTGTTCTCACAAAGAAAAGAATCTACACAAGCAGGCATTAAGCAATACATCTCAAACCAAACAAGACTTCTAATCTCTTAGCAAGCCTAATGGTAAGCTCTAGATCTAGCCTTATCTATGCTCCTTAGACATTGGTGTGATGCTAAGATGCTTGAAATCAAACCCTACCTTCTCAGATATAGGATCAGCATTAAGATCATCTAGCCTAGAAGAGATCTACAACAATCAAGCTTGACCAAATCAAACAAACCACAAGATCAACCCAGCCTAACCCATCCTCAAGGTCCTAAACAAACTACTCACAAGAACACATGGTGAAATATGTCAAAAACCCAGAAAATAATGAAACTTGCATCATTAGAAAGATGAAACAGAGATCTACAATATTGATGAAGGAATAAAACTCGAAATCTTAATACTTTGAAAGTTATGAAACAAACAAAATATAAGAATCTAGTCTTTCTCTCTCAAACAAGTACAAAATCTAAAAAAAAAAAAAAGTGCAAAAGGAATAAAATCTAAAAAAGGTAAAAACTAGGTTTTAGACTCTCTAAAAAGCTGGACTCTTTGGTGGCTGCAGGTACAAGGGCTTTATATAGGAGATGAGGTGGAAGCCCTAAAAATACAAAAAGTCAAAGTAGTCAACGGCTCGGTCAACTCGACCAGTGCTCGGTCGAGTGGCTGGTCGAGCTGGCTTCTCTCGTGCATTGTCCACTCGGTCGAGTCCTTCTCAACACACGGTCGAGTGGTGCGCGAGTGGTGCGGTCGAGTTGGACTCCGGACCTTGATTCTTCAGCCTTAACTCTCTTGTTTTCTCCTCAGAATTGCTTCACTTTTCCTCAACATTGCTTCCATGCTCCTTAAGCTCCAAAATCACCTGTTTATGCATGAAAAGATGCAAATGCAATGCAACTATACTCTAATGCATGATTAGTCCTAAAGCTACACAATAATGGCCTAAATGGATAGCAAAAGATGCAAAAGTTGTGAATAAACTAAGGGAAAACAAGGTAAAATATATGAACATCAGGCGGCTTGCGGGTAGGCTAGTGGGGTCCGAAGGACGGGTTGTCACAACTTATATACTCCAATTTGGGATCCACTTAAACCAAACCTCTCCAATTCGATGATTTAAAACAAACCGGTTGAACCAGAAATTGTTAGTGTCGATTGATACCTACCCCCAAAACCGAATATTTGGTTCATGGATGTTGCACTATCATTGGGTCGTGATGAAGAAGGATGTCGCGAACTCGGTCATAACTTGTGATATGTGTTAGTTAGTGAAGGTTGAGGATCATGTTCGAAGTGGATTGTTCCAGAGTTTAGAAATCCTACAGTAGAAGTGAGATATAATTACGATGGATTTCATAGTAAGGTTGCCCAAGTTGTAACATCCGCTAACCAAATTCAGCGTTTTGGGGATGGGTGTCGATCGACACCAAGGGTAGTGTCGATCGCACCATTAATTTATGGTTCGACCAGTTCGATTTAATTGTCGATTTTAGTCAGTTTGGTTTAGGGAAAACTATTGAACCGTGATACTTAAGTGGGAGAAAGACCTAGGTTGTGTTTTGGTTGTTGTTACGCTGTTTGTGACAGAGAGAAAAGGAGAGAAGCTTTGTTCTTGAGTTTTTGGGAAGATTGGTGAGATTTCTTGGCTATTCTTGGGAGATCTGAAGCTAGGAAGGTGCTAAAAGCTTGCTAGGAGGGTTGGATTCGTTTCTATTGGTCTGAATCTTCCTGCAAAGAGGTGAGTGCATGACCATGGCTTATCTAAGCTAAGATCTCTAGCTTTTCTGTGATTTGGAGCTTATGTGATTGTTTCCTTTGAGTCCTCTATGGTTTTTCGTGGCTGCTATGGCTGGGTTTGCTTCTGAGGATGCATGGAGCAGATTGGAGAAGCTTGGAGGCGAGTTTTCAGAGTTTCTGATCTAAGGAAATCGTCTCGGCATCGGTGTCGATCCTCACCAGTTGGAGTGTCGGTCGACACCAACGCGAGGACGGCTGGATAACTTTGGCGAGTGTCGATCGACACCATGTGGAGGTGTCGGTCGACACCACTAGGGTTTGGGTTTTGTCGAGCACGTGTCAGTGTCGATCGACACCATCTGGTGTCGGTTGACACCCTTTTTCAGTTATGACGATGATGCGATGCTTTGTATATTGCCTGGTTTGTTTATATTGTTTGTTGTTTGTGGCATGTAAAGATCTTATTGCTTGTGTGTATAGCCCAGTAGATGGGAGGATTGCCACACTAAGTGTTTATTAAATACTCATGCATCTCAATTTGTGTTTGTAGTGCAGGTAAAGGCAAAGTGTGATCGTGGAATCAAGGCAATGAAGATAAGGATGTTCTAGGGACTCGATTGTTTGCTGTTTGACATTTCTAGGTTGCTAGAGTTGGATCATTAGAACATTGCTAGGTTGCTAGTTCTTTGTTTCATGTTGTTGATTATTGGATATTTGCTATGTTTTAATATTGGTTATTTATTATTTGATAATTATTGGATATTGTTATTGTTTCTGTTATCCGCTGTTGTGTGTTTATGGTTAGGTGGCTAGTGGATATGGGACCACTAGTTGTAGATTATTTATTGTTATTATTATTATTAATTATTATTTCTTATTACAAAAAAACGGGTCAGGTCGTTTAAGTTTGGTATCATTGCCCTTACGGTTCTTGGTTTGGGTTCACTAGGCTTTGAGTTGCAGATGTTGGGACTTGCATGCTTTGGTTAATTATGTGAGTTAGTCAATTGTGTGTGGCATGGAGTCCTAGAACATCCTCTTCGAGCCTATTGGGTGATTCCACGGCGAGTTTATGTTTCTGTGTTCTGTTTAAATTCCTTGCTTAGCCTTTTGTTCATGGTAGTGCAGATGGTTAGAGAGCATGCTGTTGCTGGTCGTGGACGCAGACGTGGTCATGGATGCAGACATGGTCGCGGTAGGGGCAGAGGGTCCAACAGTTCATGATACTGTGGACCAGAGTGTGACAGTTGAGGGTGTTAGAGAGTCACAGGGTGTCCAGGAGGGTTCCATGAGTGGCCAGAGGGGGCGGTTTTGGTGCTCGAGTGGCCGGTGATGCTAGGGTCCCAGGTGTGGGATTTCCAGTAGGTGGAGTCCCTGGAGTTGATTTTTCGGCTCTGTTAGCACATGTGTTGGAGAAATTGTGAGCAGTGGTACCGGCTTAGGCTCAGGTAGTGCCACCAGTGGTTGCAGAGGAGCGACAACCAGGTGCTGCGGATGTAGGGGTTCATTCTCGCTATGTTAGTATGGTGAGGGAGATGAACTATATTTGTACCGAGCGGTTCTTGGGAGGTACTGATCCTACTGTTTCTGATGCTTGGAGGACGAGAGTGGAACGTAACTTCTAGTCTCTCAGATGTCCCGAGGAGTTTTGGGTGGATATAGCAGTCCACAACCTGGTTGGTGATGCTCAGTTGTGGTGGAGAGCAGTGGCTGCTAGGAGAGTGCAGAGGGAGATGTCTTGGGCTGACTTCGTCTTAGAGTTCAACCGCAAGTATTTTCCTAGAGAGGCACTAGATCAGTTGGAGATGCAGTTCCTGCAGCTATCTCAGGGGACTCGGTCAGTGCGCGAGTTAGACTTGGAGTTTAGTCAAACTTCTGATGTATGGGGGTCGGGCTATGGAGTCTGAGGAAGCCCATATCAGGAGGTTTTTGAGGGATGACTTGAGGGTCCATTGTAGAGGGTGGAGTTATACTACGCGTGCAGAGGTTGTGTAGACTGCAGCAGAGATTGAGGAGGATATCCGGGCACAGACTGTGGCGGTTAGTCCAGCGGTGCAGCCTAGGAAGGCTCATCATCAAGGAGGTTCTAGCTATGGCAGCAAGCCTACGCAGGGAACCAAGAAGAAGTGGGAGGCTACGCAGAGGCCGAGTGGTGAGGGATGCCTCGGTTGTGGGGGCATGGATCATAAGGTAGCTAGGTATCTCCAGAGGAGTGCTCCGACGGTAACGGTTCGTGTATGCTATCATTGTAGGGAGCCTGGACACATTAAGCCCAAGTGCCCCAAGTTGCAGCAGATGGCAATGGCAGCAGTGCAACATGTAGTGCAGCGTGGAGTGCAGTAGGTGGCACGGATTGAGCAGGCGCCACGGGATTAAATGACTGTCGAGACTGGCGGAACCAGTGCTGAGGTTCACAAGTGTAATTTCTGTTACTTAAACTTTGTGATTTTCAGTAGGGTCAGATTTTATGTTTTGCCTGTGATAAAGTGTTAGGTTCTCAACACATGAGGTTTGTGTAGGGACCTTGTTGGTGGGCGAGTTTAAGTCCCACGTTATGTTTGATTCAGGAGCTACTCACACTTCATTACTCTGGAGTGTGCGGAGAGTGCTGATATCAGAGGAGATTCCGGGGAGCGTACAGGAGTTGTCAGAGTTGCGGGAGGCAAGTTCCTGAAGGTCATTGGACGAGCTAGGGAAGTTGATATTCAGATCGTAGGAGAGTCATGGCCAGCGGATTTGCTTATCAGTCCAGTGGAGTTGTATTATGTTATTCTCAGGATGGATTGGCTACATCAGCATATGGTTCATCTGGTTTGCCATCGGGGTAGAGTAGAGTTTGAGCGTCCAGGAGGGAAGTTGGTTTTTCAGGGGATTAGACCGACTTCGGGGAGTCTCGTGATCTCGGCCATGCAGGCTGGGAAGAGGATCGAGAAGGGCTGTGAGGCTTATTTGGTCACTATATCAATGCCAGAGTCAGTGGGACAGTCTACGGTTAGCGGTATTCAGGTTGTTGAGGAGTTTGAGGATGTGTTCCAATCATTGGACGGGTTACCACCATCTCGTTCTGATCCTTTCACGATTGAACTGGAACCGAGGACGACGCCGTTATCCAAGGCTCCTTACAGAATGACTCCAGCAGAGATGGCAGAGCTGAAGAAGCAGATAGCGGATTTCTTGAACAAGGGATTCATCCGTCCTAGTGTATCACCATGGGGAGCGCCTGTGTTGTTCGTTAAGAAGAAGGATGGGAGTTTCCGCTTGTGTATTGATTATAGGGGTCTGAACCGGGTCTCTATGAAGAACAAGTACCCTCTTTCCAGGATCGATGAGTTGTTGGATCAGTTGAGAAGTGCTACTTGGTTCTCCAAGATAGAATTGGCATCGGGTTATTATTAGATTCCGATAGATGAGGCAGATGTGAGGAAGACTGCATTCAAGACGAGGTATGGGCATTATGAGTTCGTAGTGATGCCTTTTGGGTTGACTAATGCGCCAGCTGCGTTTATGAGATTGATGAAAATCGTGTTTCAGGAGTTTATGGACATCCTGGTATTTTCTAAGAGTCTTGAGGAGCATATAGTGCATTTGAGGGCAGTTCTGGAGAAGCTGCGGGAGCAGAAGTTGTTTGCTAAGTTGAGCAAATGCAGTTTTTGCCAGCGTGAGATGGGTTTTCTGGGTCATATTGTTTCAGCAGAGGGAGTTTCTGTAGATCCGGAGAAGATTCAGGCTATCAGAGATTGGCGTAGACCGCAAAATGCCACTGAGATCAGGAGTTTTCTTTGGTTGGCGGGTTACTACAGGAGGTTTGTTCAGGGGTTTGCGAGCAGAGCAGGACCGATAACTAAGTTGAAAAGGAAAGATGTTCCTTTTGTCTGGTCACAAGAGTATGAGGAGGGCTTTGCAAGCCTGAAGGAGATGCTGACTACTACGCCAGTATTGGTTTTGCTTTAGCAGGGAGAACCCTATGTGGTTTATACAGATGCATCTAGAGTTGGTTTGGGGTGTGTGCTGATGCAGCATGGGAAGCTGATTGCCTACGCCTCGCGGCAGTTGCCAAAGCATGAGGACAACTATCCTACTCATAACTTGGAGATGGCTGATGTAGTTGTTTCCCTGAAGATTTGGAGATCTTATCTTTATGGTGCAAAGGTACAGGTGTTTACAGATCATAAGAGCCTGAAGTATATATTCACTTAGCCTGAGCTGAACTTGAGGCAGAGGCGGTGGATTGAGCTGGTGGCGGATTATGATTTGGAGATAGCCTATCACCCTGGTAAGGCTAACTTTGTTGCAGATGCTCTGAGTCGGAAGAGAGTGGCTTCGGCTCAGGAGCAGGATATAAAGTCTATGGTAGGAGAGATTAGTGCATTGAGGTTGTCTGTCGTTTCTCAGGAACCGTTGGGTTGGGAGGCAATTGATAGAGCAGATCTTTTGAGTAGGGTGCAGTTGGCTCAGGAGAAGGATTTGAGGCTGGTGAAAGCCTCTAAGGATGTTGATTCAGAGTATCAGGTCTCAGATAACAGTACTATATTGGTGCACGGGCGGATTTGCGTGCCCAAGGATGAGGAGTTGAGACATGAGATCCTGAGGGAGGCTCATGCGAGCAAGTTCTCTATTCATCTAGGAGCGACCAAGATGTACCGCGATCTCAAGAGGTATTATCATTGGGTCGGGATGAAGAAGAATGTAACTAGTTGGGTCACGAGGTGCGATGTTTGCCAGCTTGTGAAGGCTGAGCATCAGGTTCCAAGCGGGTTACTGAAGAGTCGTTCCATTCAAGAGTAGAAGTGGGATATGATTACCATGGACTTCGTGGTTGGTTTGCTAGTGTCCCGGAATTTTGATGCTATTTGGGTCATTGTGGACCGGTTGACTAAGTCGGCACATTTTCTGGTCATTAAAAAGACTGATGGAGCAGTGGTCTTGGCTAAGAAATATGTGAAGGAGATAGTCAGGTTGCATGGGGTGCCAGCGAGTATTGTGTCTGATAAGGATTCTAAGTTCACTTCGGTGTTCTGGAGGGCATTTCAGGCAGAGATGGGCACAAGGGTGCATATGAGTACAACTTATCATCCCCAGACAGATGGGCAGTCAGAGAGGACGATCTATACGTTGGAGGATTTTCTGAGGATGTGTGTGTTGGATTGGGGTGGCCATTGGGCGGATCACTTGAGCTTGGTAGAGTTTTCTTACAACATCAGTTACCAGGGAAGTATTGGGATGACTCCTTATGATGCTTTGTATGGGAGGCCATGTCGTACACTGTTATCCTAGACTCAGGTGGGGGAGAGGAGCATGTATGGTGCTAGTTTTGTTCAGGAGACCTCTGAGAAGATTCGGGTTCTCAAGGTGAACATGAAGGAAGCTCAAGATCGGCAGAGGAGTTATGCTGATTGGAGGAGGATAGATCTTGAGTTTCAGGTTGGAGACCGAGTGTACCTCAAGATGGCCATGTTGCGGGGTCCGAACAGGTCATTGTCAGAGACTAAGTTGAGTTCGAGATATATGGTTCGTTCAGAGTGATTGAGCGGGTGGGACCTGGAGTTGCCTGAGGTTATGCGTACGTTCCACAAGGTTTTCCATGTTCTATGTTGCGGAAGTATCTCCGTGAGGACGATCAGTTGTTGGATAAGATTCCTGAGGATCTTTAGCCTAATATGACTTTGGAAGCAAGACAAGTGAGGGTTCTCGAGAGGAGGATCAAGGAACTTCGGAAGAAAAAGATTCCTTTGATGAGAGTCCTTTGGGACTGTGATGGTGTGGAGGAGCAGACTTGGGAGCCGGAGGCAAGGATAATGGCAAGGTACAAGAAGTGGTTCGAGAAACAGGTCGCGACTCGAACTTGTCTAGCCTGGTCCCAGCTGTAGTCCGTGACTGGAGCGGGAATGGAGTATTCCAGCCTATCTCTCTTGTTTACATGGTCGCTTAGGGGTGGTTGGTTATGCGACTAAGTTACAATAGGAGGTGGTGCTCGGGGTACGAAATTTCCGTGAGGTGGTGTTTTGAAGGAAATTTTCCTGGAATAGAAAGTCTAAAAATGGGAAATTTCCAAAAGTGGAAACTCTAAAAATGGGAAGTTTTATCTGAGTTAGAATTTCTCCATTTTTAGTGTTGTGAGCATTGGTGGGGCTTGTGTGGCCTTCGTGGCGGACTTTTGAGTTATTGTGCCCATGTGTGGCGATGTTTTGAGACATTGTGTGGCCTTTATGGCTGGCTGTTTAGCCATTGTGTAGCCTTTGTGGCTGACTGTTTAGCAAATGTGCCTATTTAGGCGGTCCTTTGGGATGTGGTCATTGTGACGGTCCTTCGGGACATGTGGCCTGTTTAGGCAATCTTTCAGGATGTATGGTTTTCGTGACGGTCCTTCGGGACAAGTGGTCTTCATGACGGTCCTTCGAGACGAGTGGTCTTTGTGACGGTCCTTTGAGACGAGTGATCTTTGTGACGGTCCTGTTGAGGACACTTGTTTGGCCTTGGTGGCGGTCCTGTTTAGGACATTTGTTTGGCCTTGGTGGCGGTCCTGTTTAGGACATTTGTTTGGCCTTGGTGGCGGTCCTGTTTAGGATATTTTGTTTGGCCTTTGTGACGGCCCGTGTGGCATGTATATGATCCTTATGTGGTCATGAGGTATTCCTGTAGGGGATATGTGGTTGGTAGAACACTGTGTTGTCTTATGCGAGCCACGGGAAGGAAACCTGGTTAGGGATAGGACTCAAACGTGTTCAGAATTGTTTGCTCGCGACTCTTGGGGGACGTTAGTTCTCCTAGTACTTTCATATTCTGAGACTTTGTGGCTTGGGAGTATGGCTGGTATATCGACTTTGGATGACGTTTTTTTTTTTCTGAAATATGTATTCGTTGGAAAATATGGATTTGTGTAGTTGATGTTGTTTTTTTTCTGTCGATGTGATCTTTTGATTTTTAAAATGAGTTGGTTGTGTGATTGTGTTGTCGTTGAACTAATTCCATACTACAATAGTTTGGTCTTTATTGTGTAATTAGTTTGGTCTTTTTACTTGTTACATATTTGTATATATTTATTGGTCATTATTGTGTAATTAGTTTGGTCTTTTTAAGCATCTCTTGAAACGTCTCTTTTATAATTTTTTAACCTATATAATTTTCCATAAATGCTAAGCAAGTTACATAGTTTGTTTTTAAATAGTCAAAATGTTCATCGAGATTATGGGATAATTCATGCTTTAGTTGATCAATTTGGAAATATGAACTCACACACATATTAGTTAAAACTAACTTAGTTATTGCACAAAAAACTTAATTTCATAGTTAACTAGATTAAAATCCAAATTAGTTATTGAGATGTATACCAAACACTTAATTTTATTGTTTAAAACACAACTTATAAGGAGTCTTTGGATGATAGGAAGTCTTCTCCCCGTTGTCAGTTTGATGGTTCATGTAAAAGTTCTGATGTTCTTCAGGGTTTGGGGTGGTGGTTTTGCAGTGGTGATGATTTGACGCTTCTTCTGGGAGCCCGGAGTCAGCGACGTGGCCTTACTCCCTTACATGCGGAGCTTCAAGCCCTGATCTGGGCTATGGAGTCTATTTTGGCGGCAGGAGTGGATTGTCAAGCTTTTGAGACGGATTGCGCAGAGTTACTCACGATGGAGCAGAAGCCCGATGATTGGCCCGCTTTCTCAAACCTACTGGAGAACTTTTCTACGATCAGATCATCTTTCCCTTCCTTTACCCTGAACAGGATCCCTCGTGAGTCTAACACAAGGGCAAATTGTTTAGCCCGTTCTTCAAGAACTTTAGTTTCCGAAATTTCTTTTGTAAACTCTTTTCCTCCGATTTGGGCAACCAACCTAGGAGTACTCTTTTAATTTATTAATGTTTGGTTGAAAAAAAAAACATAACTCATAAGAGAACCGCGAGGAAACTTTTTTCCTTAATTGTTTGGTAATACATGAAACGATGGCAACCATTTTTTCAGTTAATCAATTATTTACCATATATACTCGTAAAACATACCAATTCCAACATAAACTAACCACCAAAAGTCCTAATGCAGTTCATAAATATATTACCAGAAACTCAACCAAACAAATATCATAAAATTATCAAACATAAAATCTACCAATAAAACAAAAAACAATAAACCGACAAAAACCACCAAAACTAAATCATTTTTCATCATTTTTTCCTTCTCATGATTCCACGGTCATCTCTTTTCTTTTCTTTTTTATAAATATAAAACAAATGCATAAGTATTATCACATATACTTTATGAGGCGATTCTCTCATCAAAATAATTAAGCAGAAGAACACTAATTAGAGTATTCATGATCGATTGTCTAATTTTTTAGTTATGTCCAACAATTTGATGATGTTTTACCTAAAAATAGAAAATAGTTGGAATGAGAAAGGTATTTATAAATAAGTTTTCACATATCGAACAAATGATTATAAGAGTGTCGTGTTATATCATTAACTCGATGAGAATGTATCTTTCTTGAGCAAAATTGACTGAGAAATATTTTATAAAATATTTAAATACTTTGTTTCTCATGGTGATACCTTATCAGGTCTTGGAAATGGTGAAAACACTCATCCCTTTGCACAAAATAAAAATATATTTAATTAGTAGTAAGTTATTTATTACATCCAAAATATACATTGAAATAATGTAATAAACGTGTGAAAAGAATATTACTTGTAGGCTTCGCCATTCTATATTCTTCCAACGAGTTTATACCAATAATCCTTCCAGAATGAAGAATGTTACAAGTAAAATTCTTTTAACCCTTTTATTACTTTATTTCAGAATACATTAAGTGTAATAGATAACATTTTAGCATTACTAATTAACTATGGATTCTTATGTGAAATGACATGTGCTCTCCTCATTTGCAAGACCTAACAAAGTTTCACCTTGGGAAATATAGCGTTTAATGCCTTCATCAAACATTTCTCTGTAAATTTTGCTCAAGTAAAACAATTACGTCAACTTAATGAAATTGGTAAAATATAATATTTATATAATTATTTTTTCGATAAGCTAATTTTATACATTTATTTCGAAAAGGACGATGTTGTTATTTTTGTTTGTAATATCTATGTCTTTATCATTTATTCAAATAATTCATACTATATGTTTATCGTTGCAGACTACTTGATCTTATGTATTTTCTTGACAATATTTTTTAAACATATATATATATATATATATATATATATATATATTTATATATATATATATTTATATATATATTTTAATTCATTTAATTTAGTAAAGATATGAGTCTACATAATATAGTATTTGTTAGACCAAATATTTTTGAGATTTAAAACAAAAAGATAAAATATGCTTATATTTTTTTTAAAAGGACATTTTAGGTTTCATTTATTTTATATTTTTACTTAGCTTATCATTTACTTTTGGATTTTTTTCAATGTAAAGAAGTAGTATGAAAATTTTTTTAGAATCGATTTATAAAAGAAAATTTAACTTTTTGACAATGATATGTCATATTTACGTCAAATGTAGATGTATTTTGATAAATTCACGAAGAATTGATTTTCATTACTATATTGATCTTCACCACATTTATGAAGAATTAACAACGAATTGTATCGTTTATATATATAAGTTTCTTGTGGTTTAAGGTAAAATTGATTTTAACTATCGGGCAAAATTATATTTAAAAACTTACCATGATTTTTCGTTTACGAAATCATTGAAAGGTGATAGACTCCTAGTGAGGAATCTGCTCTCAAGAACACACTTGCAAGGTCTTGAAGATGATCAGATGGATTGATGATGATCAATGGATCGAAGATACAATAGATTGATCAAATGGAAGGTGAAGGGGTGGTTTATGCAGCNACACTTGCAAGGTCTTGAAGATGATCGGATGGATTGATGATGATCAATGGATCGAAGATACAATAGATTGATCAAATGGAAGGTGAAGGGGTGGTTTATGCAGCGGATTGAAAGAGATGGAATGGTGAAATGATGCAGCGGATGAAAAGGGGATTGAAATGAACTTCCAAGAGAGATGGAAATCTCTTAGACTTCAGGCTCGAATCCAACTTAGATATGACACACTAAGAAGAAAACAAGTTGAGAAGATATTACACACTCCTCAGATCAAACAAGTAGAAAGAAGTTTTTGATTAAAATGTTTGATGGTTTACAAAGAAGAGATACATGGTCTTTAAATAGGGGAAGAGGGGGACGAAATAGAGAAGAGAAAACCCTAGACAACCTTGCAAGTTAAAGTTCAAGCTCATGCAAGATGTCTAGGAAATGACAAAACATTAAATGCATTGTTTTTGAATGAGAAAAGATAGAAAATGGGCCAAAGCTTTGTAATGGGCTTTGGACCACGAATTGGGCTGGCAAAGGGGGCCTCATTAAAAACCTTGTCAAAAAAATCCAATGGGACAAAACTTGACCAAGGGAAAAAGAGCACCAAAGCAACACTTTACCCTTTACCGAGCACCTTGAGCTGTGAGCATGGTGAATGTGGTTTGAGTCACGTCTTCTAGCTTCTTGTCCAACTCCTTAAGTATTGCATTGATGGCTTGGTTGAACCTCTTGGACCGTGACCTTGTAATAGGACCCGCCGGGACGATCAATGCTTCCTCCGCTTCTTCCACTGGTACAAGCTGCTCCTCCGGTGCTTCCTCTGGTTCAAGCTGGTCCTCCGATGCTTCCGCAGGTTCAAGCTGCTCCTCAGGTCCGTGTGGTTCGGTTGAGCCGTCCATGGTTTCATCATCCTCTCCCACTTGAAAAGGATTTGACCTCAAATCCGAATTATCTGCACAATAAGGAAGAAGATCAGAAACGTTGAAATTGCCACTAACTTTGTACTTATCTTGGAGGTCGAGTTGGTAGGCATTGTTGTTGATTCTTTTAAGCACTGTGAATGGTCCATCAATCCTCGGCATTAGTTTGGATGCTCGCTCCTCCGGGAAACGCTCCTTCCTAAGATGAACCCACACTTGATCACCCTCATTGAAGATGACCTCTTTACGCCCTTTGTTCGCATACTTCTCCTTAGCCTTTTTATGAACCTGTTTGACTAATTCGGCCTTTTTCTTGCCATCAAGACTTGATCTCTCACTCAAAGGTAAAGGCATTAGATCCAAAGGAGAAGTGGGGTTGAACCCATAAACAATTTCAAA
>NC_025698.1:20116851-20146421 GCF_000633955.1 Camelina sativa | reverse complement strand
CGCATGACGTTTGTTGAGCTTTTGTTGACCCTTTAAATGCTTAAGAGACTCGTGGTCAGTATGAATGATGAACTCCTTCGGCCATAGATAGTGTTGCCACGTTTGTAGTGCTTGGACCAAAGCGTAAAGCTCTTTGTCGTAGGTCGGATAATTGAGTGTAGCTCCTCCCAGATTCTCACTGAAGAACGCTATGGGCTTATGATCCTGCATCAAAACAGCTCCAATACCTATGCCTGAGGCATCACACTCAATCTCAAAAGTTTTCATAAAATTTGGAAGAATTAAAACAGGGGAATTAGTAAGCTTCTCTTTCAAGGCCTGGAAGGCATTTTCCTGTGCAGCTTCCCATTTGAAACCAACGTCCTTCTTGATGACCTCCGTAAGCGGTGCGGCAATGGTGCTGAAATCCTTGACAAACCGTCGGTAGAATCCTGCTAAGCCGTGAAAGCTCCTCACCTCGCTCACATTTGTAGGACTTGGCCAATCTTTGATTGCCTTGACTTTCTCCTCATCAACCTTGATTCCATCTGCACTTACAACAAAGCCTAGGAAAACAAGATTATCTGTGCAAAAGGTGCACTTCTTAAAGTTTGCATAAAGCTTTTCCTTGCGAAGCAAATCCAAAACAAGTTTAAGATGCATGACATGATCCTCTAAATTTTTGCTATAAACCAAAATGTCATCAAAATAAACCACAACAAAATCACCAATATGCTTCCTAAGGACATGATTCATCAATCTCATGAAAGTGCTAGGCGCATTAGTTAACCCAAACGGCATGACTAACCATTCATATAACCCTTGTTTGGTTTTAAAAGCCGTTTTCCACTCATCACCTTCTTTCATACGGATTTGATGATATCCACTTTTAAGATCAATCTTAGAAAAGATGCTAGAGCCATGCAATTCATCAAGCATATCATCTAATCTAGGGATAGGATGGCGATACTTAACCGTTATGTTGTTTATGGCTCGGCAGTCCACGCACATTCGCCAACTCCCATCTTTCTTTGGTACTAGCAACATTGGAACGGCACATGGACTCATGCTTTCCCGGATATGTCCTTTGTCCATCAGCTCGTTCACTTGTCTTTCAAGCTCCTTTGTTTCAACTGGGTTGGTGCTATAAGCTGGTCGGTTTGGTAGAGCGGCTCCCGGTACAAAGTTAATTTGATGCTCGATCCCTCGGATAGGCGGTAAACCAATGGGATTATCCTCCGGAAACACGTCCTTATACTCTTGCAAAACCAATTCAACTTTACTCGGCAGCACCGGTTTGGGGTTAGTAGAACAAGCAAGAGTTTCTTGTAAACAAAAAGTAAACTGTTGTGACTTACCTTGCTCTTACCCTTTGTATCGATTGGTTCAGTTTGTTTGGCGGTTTGCTGTCTCATGCTCAGCTGATCTAGGTAGACCTCATGCGGCGTCATTGGAATGAGAGTCGTCTTTTGGCCATTATGTTCGAAGGTGTGTCGGTTGGTGAAGCCATCGTGATGAACTTGTCGGTCAGATTGCCACGGTCGTCCAAGAAGAATGTGGCTGGCGTCCATCGGTAATATGTCACACATGATTTCGTCCTGATACTTACCAATTGAAAGCGGCACCTTGACTTGCTCCTTGACAGACATCTCACCTTTCTCATTGAGCCATTGTAGTTCATACGGTTTTGGATGCTTAAGCACTTCTAGACCAAGTTTCTCCACCATAGTCCTGCTAGCAACGTTAGTACAACTACCACCATCGATAATTAAACGACATACCTTATCTTTGACAATACATCGCGTGTGGAACAAGTTTTCCCTTTGCGCTTGCTCCTCAGACTTAGTTAGAACACTCAGCAATCTCCTAGCAACAAGCAGCTCTCCTTTAGCTGGGGCTTCCAAACTCTCGTCCAATGAGTCGTTTTCCGAACGCTCATCTGCAGACTCAATCTCGCCGTTGTCTTTAAGAACCATGATCCTTTTGTTGACACATTCGCTTGCGTAATGCCCAAGTCCTTGACACTTAAAGCAACGAATATCCCTTGTCCTCGTAATCACCTCCTTACCCTTACCTTTCGGGTCTGAATCTATTGGTTTCGGCTTGATGAATGGCTTGTAGTCCTTCTGGTAGTCGGGCTTGTCCTCCTTGTGGTAACTTGACTTACCTGAGTTGTAGCTGGTCTTAGCGATGTTGTAGCTGGATCGAGAGTTCTTCCTCTTGATTTGCTGTTCAAACAAGACTGCCTTGTGAAGCATCTCCTCGATTTCCACATAGTGCTGGGTCTCTAGACGATCTTGGATTTCTCGGTTAAGACCTCCCATGAATCGTGACATCATAGCTTCTCCATCCTCATGAATATCGGCTCTGAGCTTCAGGGTTTCCATTTCCTTGAAGTACTCTTCAACTGACCTGCTTCGTTGAACCAAATTCTTCAAACGCTGATGAAGATCACGATGATAGTAACTCGGCACAAACCTCCTACGCATGACGGTTTTCAGCTGGTTCCATGTCTCGATCGGTATGTCTCTGGTACGTCTGCGGCTGGTAACAAGCTGATCCCACCAACTTAGAGCATAGTCGTAGAACTCGGTAGCAGCAAGTTTAACCTTGTTAACCTTGGTGATTTCTTGACAAACAAAGACTAATTCGATTTTCTGCTCCCACTCCAAGTAGGTATCCGGGTTGCTGGTTCCGTGAAAGACAGGGATCTTGCACTTGAGGCCTCCCAAAGGATCTCTTGGCACTGGACGTTCTCATCGACGCCTCCGCTGACTTCCGTGTGAAGAACCGTGGCTGTAGTACTCCCTAGTCTCGTCATTAGGTCTTGGTTCCTCCTGGTTCGGCCGTTGATGCTGATTAACTCCCCGGTTGGTTTGATTCAAGTTAAGAGCGCCAAATCTTGCATCAAGCATGGTCATGACAGACTTAAGGATCTTCTTTTCCAAGCTAGAAGTTGATGACTCTTCCTCTTCTGATGTCACCATGGTTCCTGAAAAGAAAAAACAAAGATCCACCAGTAAATAGTTCTAAAAACACGTAAATGAAAACAGATCTGGGAAAATTATGAAAACGAATCCAAAAATTCTCAAATCAATTTTCAAAAATACTAAACTCAAAGACGATCCAAACTCAATTAATTTCGTAATTTTTGGACGAGTAAAACATTTTATAAAACTCTTGTAAGATGAAGCGACAGATCTGAAAATAACAGAAAACTGACGATTGGAATTCAAAACCTGATTGCAAACCGGTTGCTCTGATACCACATGATAGACTCCTAGTGAGGAATCTGCTCCCAAGAACACACTTGCAAGGTCTTGAAGATGATCAGATGGATTGATGATGATCAATGGATCGAAGATACAATAGATTGATCAAATGGAAGGTGAAGGGGTGGTTTATGCAGCGGATTAAAAGAGATGGAATGGTGAAATGATGCAGCGGATGAAAAGGGGATTGAAATGAATTTCCAAGAGAGATGAAAATCTCTTAGACTTCAGGCTCGAATCCAACTTAGATATGACACACTAAGAAGAAAACAAGTTGACAAGATATTACACACTCCTCAGATCAAACAAGTAGAAAAAAGTTTTTGATTAAAATGTTTGATGGTTTACAAAGAAGAGATACATGGTCTTTAAATAGGAGAAGAGGGGGACGAAATAGAGAAGAGAAAGCCCTAGACAACCTTGCAAGTTCAAGTTCAAGCTCATGCAAGATGTCTAGGAAATGACAAAACATTAAATGCATTGTTTTTGAATGAGAAAATATAGAAAATGGGCCAAAGCTTTGTAATGGGCTTTGGACCACGAATTGGGCTGGCAAAGGGGGTCTAAAAATGTTACTTAGGCCTCATTAAAAACCTTGTCAAGAAAACCCAATGGGACAAAACTTGACCAAGGGAAAAAGAGCACCAAAGCAACACTTTACCCTTTACCGAGCACCTTGAGCTGTGAGCATGGTGAATGTGGTTTGAGTCACGTCTTCTAGCTTCTTGTCCAACTCCTTAAGTATTGCATTGATGGCTTGGTTGAACCTCTTGGACCGTGACCTTGTAATAGGACCCGCCGGGACGATCAATGCTTCCTCCGCTTCTTCCGCTGGTACAAGCTTCTCCTCCGGTGCTTCCTCTGGTTCAAGCTGGTCCTCCGATGCTTCCGCAGGTTCAAGCTGCTCCTCAGGTCTGTGTGGTTCGGTTGAGCCGTCCATGGTTTCATCAAAAGGGGTGCTTTCCTTTATGGATATCTGCACATATAGGAAATTCTTCATAAGATTCTTCCATTGTAAGAGATGCTTCCACTCTGGATCCGTCTATTTATTTTTCATAGTTTGTATTCTACAAGATAAACAAAATATTGATTAATAAACAAATTAAAAAATACTGTAACATATATTAAACAAAATATTGATTAAAAACTTATTCAACAAATTTGCCATATTATTTTAAACTCCTAACATATATTTTGAGAAAGTTTATGTCCCACATATAAGTTTTAATGAAATATCTTGCTCAATATAAATAATAAATACAAATAAATAAAGAGAGATATTTGAATAGATGGTATTCATAAATTTCAATGTGCAAAATAATTTCAAATCAACTTAAGAAAATATATATACGACTAAATGGATGGATAGCCAAAAGTTGTTAAGATCCAGATATATTATTCTTCTAAAATATATTTTTGCTTAAAAATAACCTGGGAAATAATTCATCAAACTTCTTAGAAAAAAATAATTCACGCTAAATCTAAAAAAACTGTAATATTATTCTAATGGTTTGGCCACCAAAATTTGTTGCAAAAAAATTAACATGAATAGATTTTTGTTCTAAAAAATTAGTTTATTTAAAAAGATATATAATATGGTGGCAAAAATTTGATGAAATAAACAAACTCAAAACTTATGAAAACAAATTCGGGTTGAAAAAATATTCATCTAGAATCTAAGAACATGATGCTTCGAAAATTAAAATGAAAAAACAATTAAAATCAATATACTAATTATGTCAATTCGAGATAATTGCAATAAAACAAAGTATAATTAATTATACAGTTTCGCACAAATTCATTACTGTCTGAGTGCAAAAATCTGTTGAAAAACTTATGAAAGTGGTTTTATATTTAAAAGAAAACGTTTGTAGGTAGTTAATAAGATCATTAAGATATTTTACATGTAGGCTTCGCCATGTAGTTGTATTAAATAATGTAATAAACGTGTGAAAATAATATTTTACTTGTAGGCTTCGCCATTCTATATTCTTCCAACAAGTTTATACCAATAATCGTTCTAGAATGACGAATCTTACAAGTAAATTCTTTTAACCCTTTTATTACTTTATTTCAGAATACATTAAGTGTAATAGATAACATTTTAGCATTACTAATTAACTATGGATTCTTATGTGAAATGACATGTGCTCACCTCATTTGCAAGACCTAACAAAGTTTCACCTTGGGAAATATAGCGTTTAATGCCTTCATCAAACATTTCTCCATTTCTCTGTAAATTTTGTTCAAGTAAAACAATTTCGTCAACTTAATGAAATTGGTAAAATATGATAAGCTAATTTTATACATTTATTTTGAAAAAGACGATGTTGTTATTTTTGTCTGTAATATCTATGTCTTTATCATTTATTCAAATAATTCATACTATATGTTTATCATTGCAGACTATTTGATCTTATGTATTTTCTTGACAATATTTTTTAAACATATATATATATATATTTAAAGTCATTTAATTTAGTAAAAATATTACTCTACATAATATAGTATTTGTTAGACCAAATATTTTCCAGATTTAAAACAAAAAGATAAAATATGCTTATATTTTTTTTAAAAGAAAATTTTAGGTATCATTTATTTTATATTTTTACTTTATTTATCATTTACTTTTGGATTTTTTTCAGTGTAAAGAAGTAGTATGAGAAATGTTTTAGAATCGGTTTATAAATGAAAATTTAACTTTTTGACAAGGATATGTCATATTTACGTCAAATGTAGATATATTTTGAATAATTCACGAAGAATTGATTTTCATTACTATATTGATGTTCACCACATTTATGACAAATTAACAACGAATTATAGCGTTGATATACATAAGTTTCTTGTGGTTTAAGGTAAAATTGATTTTAACTATCAGGCAAAATTATATTTAATAACTTACCATGATTTTTCGTTTATGAAATCATTGAAAGGGGTGCTTTCCTTTCTGGATATCTGCACATATAGGAAATTCTTATAAGATTCTTCCATTGTAAGAGATGCTTCTATTTCATTACTCTGGATCCGTCTATTTATTTTTCATAGTTTGTATTCTATAAGATAAACACAATATTGATTAATAAACAAATTAAACAATTCTATAACATAGAAAAACTTATTCAACAAATTTGCAATATTATTTTAAACTCCTAACATATATTTTGAGAAAGTTTATGTCCCACATATAAGCTTTAATGAAATATCTAGCTCAATGTAAATAATAAATACAAATAAATAAAGAGAGATATTTGAATAGATGGTATTCATAAATTTTAATGTGAAAAATAATTTCAAATCAACTTAAGAAAATATATATACGACTAAATGGATGGATAGCCAAAAGTCGTTAAGATACAGATATATTATTCTTCTAAAATATATTTTTGCTTAAAAATAACCTGGGAAATAATTCATCAAACTTCTTAGAAAAAAATAATTCACGCTAAATCTAAAAAAACTGTAATATTATTCTAATGGTTTGGCCACCAAAATTTGTTGCAAAAAAATTAACATGAATAGATTTTTGTTCTAAAAAATTAGTTTATTTAAAAAGATATATAATATGGTGGCAAAAATTTGATGAAATAAACAAACTCAAAACTTATGAAAACAAATTCGGGTTGAAAAAATATTCATCTAGAATCTAAGAACATGATGCTTCGAAAATTAAAATGAAAAAACAATTAAAATCAATATACTAATTATGTCAATTCGAGATAATTGCAATAAAACAAAGTATAATTAATTATACAGTTTCGCACAAATTCATTACTGTCTGAGTGCAAAAATCTGTTGAAAAACTTATGAAAGTGGTTTTATATTTAAAAGAAAACGTTTGTAGGTAGTTAATAAGATCATTAAGATATTTTACATGTAGGCTTCGCCATGTAGTTGTATTAAATAATGTAATAAACGTGTGAAAATAATATTTTACTTGTAGGCTTCGCCATTCTATATTCTTCCAACAAGTTTATACCAATAATCGTTCTAGAATGACGAATCTTACAAGTAAATTCTTTTAACCCTTTTATTACTTTATTTCAGAATACATTAAGTGTAATAGATAACATTTTAGCATTACTAATTAACTATGGATTCTTATGTGAAATGACATGTGCTCACCTCATTTGCAAGACCTAACAAAGTTTCACCTTGGGAAATATAGCGTTTAATGCCTTCATCAAACACTTCTCCATTTCTCTGTAAATTTTGCTCAAGTAAAACAATTTCGTCAACTTAATGAAATTGGTAAAATATAATATTTTTATAATCATTTTTTTGATAAGCTAATTTTATACATTTATTTTGAAAAGANGTTTCACCTTGGGAAATATAGCGTTTAATGCCTTCATCAAACATTTCTCCATTTCTCTGTAAATTTTGTTCAAGTAAAACAATTTCGTCAACTTAATGAAATTGGTAAAATATGATAAGCTAATTTTATACATTTATTTTGAAAAAGACGATGTTGTTATTTTTGTCTGTAATATCTATGTCTTTATCATTTATTCAAATAATTCATACTATATGTTTATCATTGCAGACTATTTGATCTTATGTATTTTCTTGACAATATTTTTTAAACATATATATATATATATTTAAAGTCATTTAATTTAGTAAAAATATTACTCTACATAATATAGTATNACATATATATATATATATATATATATTTAAAGTCATTTAATTTAGTAAAAATATTACTCTACATAATATAGTACTTGTTAGACCAAATATTTTCCAGATTTAAAACAAAAAGATAAAATATGCTTATATTTTTTTTAAAAGAAAATTTTAGGTATCATTTATTTTATATTTTTACTTTATTTATCATTTACTTTTGGATTTTTTTCAGTGTAAAGAAGTAGTATGAGAAATGTTTTAGAATCGGTTTATAAATGAAAATTTAACTTTTTGACAAGGATATGTCATATTTACGTCAAATGTAGATATATTTTGAATAATTCACGAAGAATTGATTTTCATTACTATATTGATGTTCACCACATTTATGACAAATTAACAACGAATTATAGCGTTGATATACATAAGTTTCTTGTGGTTTAAGGTAAAATTGATTTTAACTATCAGGCAAAATTATATTTAATAACTTACCATGATTTTTCGTTTATGAAATCATTGAAAGGGGTGCTTTCCTTTCTGGATATCTGCACATATAGGAAATTCTTATAAGATTCTTCCATTGTAAGAGATGCTTCTATTTCATTACTCTGGATCCGTCTATTTATTTTTCATAGTTTGTATTCTATAAGATAAACACAATATTGATTAATAAACAAATTAAACAATACTATAACATAGAAAAACTTATTCAACAAATTTGCAATATTATTTTAAACTCCTAACATATATTTTGAGAAAGTTTATGTCCCACATATAAGCTTTAATGAAATATCTAGCTCAATGTAAATATTAAATACAAATAAATAAAGAGAGATATTTGAATAGATGGTATTCATAAATTTTAATGTGAAAAATAATTTCAAATCAACTTAAGAAAATATATATATGACTAAATGGATGGATAGCCAAAAGTCGTTAAGATTCAGATATATTATTCTTCTAAAATATATTTTTGCTTAAAAATAACCTGGGAAATAATTCATCAAACTTCTTAGAAAAAAATAATTCATGCTAAATCTAAAAAAACTGTAATATAATTCTAATGGTTTGGCCACCAAAATTTGTTGCAAAAAAATTAACATGAATAGATTTTTGTTCTAAAAAATTAGTTTATTTATATATAATATGGTGGCAAAAATTTGATGAAATAAACAAACTCAAAACTGATGAAAACAAATTCGGGTTGAAAAAATATTCATCTAGAATCGAAGAACATGATGCTTCGAAAATTAAAATGACAAAACAATTGGAATCAATATACTAATTATTTCAATTCGAGATAATTGCAATAAAACAAAGTATAATTAATTATACAGTTTCGCACCAAATTCATTATTGTTTGAGTGCAAAAATCTGTTGAAAAACTTATGAAAACAGTTTTATATTTAAAAGAAAACGTTGGTAGGTAGATAATAAGATCTTTAAGAGATTTACCATGATATTTTACATGCATGAGCAAGTAAATATATCTTATATACCAAATAAGCAAGCAAAAATAAAGAACTCAACTGAATAGACAGAAAGCATCTCTACATCTATTTGTTTTTATATAAATTTCTAAATGATAATTAGATTTTTGGTTGGATTTTTTCCTCCTTTTGGTTAATATTAATTATTAAATGTGAGATTTATTACCATTAGACACTCTTGTTTTAAAGTAATAAATTTAAAAATAGTAAAAGTGAATAAATCTCAGTGTGAAAAATGTGGACTGTGGACCACAAAGATTTTTTTCCTTGTTTAAGATATATATGATTTGTTTTGCTCTCTTTTATTTAGTTTTTAATTGTTATTAGATTATTCTTTTATTTAGTTTTTAATTGTTATTGGATTTATTATCATTTAAAAATTAAGTTTACATGATATAGAAGTTATGTACTCTCATGTTTTCCATTAAAACATTTCTTTCAAGATCTTTGTTTCCTATACCCCTTTTTAGTGTTTTATCATAGTCATTTTGGTGTAAATCATTTTCTTGAAAAACAAAATTAATATCAACTTAAAACAATAGTTGTTAGACATGTTTGTAGTAAAAGACAGTTGTTTGAAAAGTTTGTCTACAAATGACGAACAAATAAAATATCAAAGAATATTTATGCACACCAATTTCATGAATGATATTTACTATTGAAACAACCCAACTCATTTTTTTAATAATAATAATAACCTAATTAAATACCCCATAATATTTAATTATAAACCCAAACAATTAACCAACAACAAATGAATATAAAGCAAACATCAACATGCACATTGGAAACATAAACCAAACTAGACCCTAGATCATCCTCCTCCTCATCGCCATGATTCCACGCTACACATTACCTGTACCACAAACACAATGAGATGCGTGAGTATTATCTTAAATACCTAGTGAGGCGATCCTCCCATCTATGAGCTATACACAAAAGCAAATCAAGAGTACAACCACAAATAAAATATAAAAAACCAGCCATTAAACTGAACACTCAATAACATATTCACCACACCTACACAACATCATACAAAATAAGTCATATAACCCAATTGCTCAGATAAGCTCATGGTCACGCACTCACCTTAACAAGCTGATTCTAACAACAAATATAACCAGGAGATACTCTCTTTGCATCTAAAACAGTCCAGAAACGTCCTACAACAAATTACACAACCAAAAACAACCTTGAAGCAAACCAGACAGAAACATCAGAAAAGAGCAGTCTCAAAGACAAAACTCTAAAATAAAAACCAACCGTTAACTTTCCAATCCCTCCGGTGCAACGCAAGGCCTAGACGTCAAGAGGTTTCCCACAAAATTGCAGCACAATCGGATTTCATCAGAAACCGCAATCGATCCCGAAACACCCGCTGGACTCAATCCGCGATTGAGAAGAAACGCCCCACAAAACTACCGATATATCCTAGAATATTAACTCAAATTCATTTCTGTAAAATGTAGAGTGTACTAAAATCTCTTAGCAACAACCCTACCAAAAATAAATACCGTTCGAAACGATTTATGCAGTCTGATCCTCCTTCTCCAAAACCCTAACAATTCTGTTTTCTCTCTTACTATAAAGAAAAAGGTTTGATCTCCTTTACACCAAATAACCAAGAGTTTTCTCTCTTTCTCTCCCTCTCTCTGAAAACAATGTCGACAATAGCAAAAGAAATAGGGAAGAGGCGTGATTTATGTGGGAGATTAGGAGGTTTTGGTTTAATTAGATTAAACATGGATTTAATTAACCCGAAATTAATTAAAATCTACTCATTTGGTTTATTCAACACAACCCAAAGTATAATTCTGGAACACAGATGTTACAACTATATTTAAGTGTTATATTTTTAGTATCATCTTTAAAACGACCCAATCCAGGTTCTTTTTAATCAATTATTTATTAGCCTCATAATTACTAATCAATTAAAACATGCCATCAAACCATCAATCAAACCAGCGATGAACTAAACCAATAACATAAAGCCAGTTAACCAACATGTGTCATAAAAAAGAATCAAGACCAGCAGCATAAATGTCAGTCATAAAGAAAAATAATTCCATAAACTAACATCCTAATAATATATATAAAACATAACAATCACAACACCAATGTGTGCTACAGTGTAGGCAGCTAATTAGATATCTCTTTTGAACAGGGTTCAGTTGGTTCCTAAGAAGGATGAGGGGTTGATTAGTGCTTCCAAGGATTTAGGTTATGAGTATCAAGTATCCGCTAATGGGTCTATTCTTGTGCATTGGGTGGGGGGTCTTCGTGCCCAAGGAAAAAAGTTTGAGGTAGAAGATTATAAGTGAGGCTCATGCAAGCATGTTTTCGATTCATCTAGAGGAGACCAAGATGTACCTAGATATGAAGAGGTACTATCATTGGATTGTGATGAAAAAGAATGTCGCAAACTTAGTCGCAACTTGCGATATGTGCTAGTTAATGAAGGCTGAGAATCAGGTTCCAACTGGATTGTTGCAGAGTTTATTTATCCTATAGTGGAAGTGAGGTAATTAGGATTGATTTTGTAGTAAGGTTGCCAACTTCACGAACCCAAAATACTATTTGGGTTATTCTGGACTGTCGAACCAATTTAGCATATTTTCTAGCCATTAGGAAGACCGTTAGTACACAAGTTTTTACTAAAAAAATATATGTGAATGAGATAGTGAGGCTCCATGGAGTGCCCGAAAAGATAGTGTCAGAAAAAGATTCTAAATTAACTTTTGTAACGCACAGACCGCCACTTTTCTTAATGGGTCTCACATCCTCTCTAGGTCCGTGATGTCAAAGAAAGATGTGAGCTCATTTTACATATGACACTTCTTGTCGTAATGTTAGTTAGGACTTGAATCGAGACTTGTAGAGTATTGATAATATATATTCACTAGGAGTAGTCCTGTGCGTTGTACAATTTTATTTATATTATTATTATTTCCTGTTTAGAGTAATTTGCGATTAGTTTGTTTTTCTGAAATATGTACTTGTTGGACAATATGGAATTGTGTAATTGATATTGTTTTCTTGTCGATGTGATTATTTGATTTTGAAAATGAGTTGGTTGTGGGATTGTGTTGTCGTTGAGTTCATTTCATACTACAGTAGTACAATGCATAGAGAATATAATCCATATGTTTTTTTGGAATGATTGTAATTTTTTGGGATTTGATTGATTGTTTGTTGATGGTGTTGGTATTGCTATGTATATATAGGGACATATGTTGTGGGATGTGGTTATGTGACTTTGCAAATCTTTACCATTTAATTGTCATTATTACTCCCTTTGGGTTTTTAGTTGTCGTTGTAGATTTAAATTTTTGTTTCATATTACTTGTCGTTTTATATTTACGATGCAAATTTATGAATCAAATATAAGCTCTATAAGTTTTTTTTTTCTGTTTTATCAAATAAAATGGTGTGTTAATGAACGATAAAGCGTATACTTTAACTATTTTCTTAATATGTGTGAAATTATCTAGTATAATTAATAATATGAAGCATAAGAAAAATTTGTTATTCATTGTTTTTGTGTGCTTATTCTTTTAGTTGTTGGACTGTATGAGTTGTTACATATTTGTATATATTTGGATGATTAGTTTCATTTCCATGGTGAGGAGTTAGGATCGATGCCCTGCAAGGCTAGTTTAGAGCCTATGGGAGCAAGCTAGCTGGTAGGTTAGTGGGGTGCATGGGACGGGTTGTTACACTTGTAAACATAGACTCTCGTGTATGTGTGTTGTTACACTTGTAAACGTAGACTCTCGTGTATGTGTATTTTCCATAAAAGCTAAGCCAGTTACGTAGTTTGTTTTAAATAGTTAAAGTGTTCATCAAAATTTTAGGATAATTCATGCTTTGGTCAATGTAGAAAATTTGGAAATCTTAACTCACGGTTTATCCCACATATTAGTTTCTCATGTTTGGGTTTTATCTTGGTTAACAATTTTAAAAGAAGCAGAGACAGAAAAAAATTATCACTAGTTCACCGCTACGACGCTACGTATGAAAAGAGACCAACCTCTTAATTTTCAGTAAATGATATCAAAAATTACACCAAACGATGTGTGTATGGGGATATACAGATTATTACAAAATTGACTAGATACTGATTTATTTATTTTTAAAAAGGAATGAATAGTGCCTTTTTTTACTAAATCTTCTCTCGCATATGTATACATTGGTCCAAGTTGTTCTGACTGAATGTATTATCTCATATGTAACCAAAACGATTATCTTAATCTGTTATCGACCTTTAGCTTAGAGACAGAGTGAATTCCAAATATTTGAGTCATTTACCTTTTCGATAACAAGACACAGGAAGTCCTAGGAACCATGCAACAACTATAACAAGCAAAAAAACACCACAAACAACATAAAACAAGCAAAACAAAAGAAATTTCAGGTTTAGATCAGCCATGGTCATGTTTTCACCTTTTCTGTAGGAAGTGCCTGACCAAAAACGACGAATTCAATCCCTTAAAAAGATTATCCTTCATTCCTAGCACCAGATCTCCACTCTACAGAAACAAATCTCACAAAAAAAGCCAAGAAAATCCAAAATCTCTCAAGAACACTCTCTTTTCTCTTTTCTCTCTGTTTTCTCTATGGAGCGGCAAAAAGAGGCTTTCCCGAAACCCTTAGGTCGACTTCTCACTTATATACTCCAATTTGGGATTTCACTGAAACCAAACCTCTCCAATTCGATGATTTAAAACAAACCGGTTAAACCAGAAATTGTTAGTGTCGATCGACACCCACCCCCAACACCAAATATTTGGTTCATGCATGTTACACTATCATTGGGTCATGATGAAGAAGGATGTCGCGAACTTGGTCGTAAATTGTGATATGTGTTAGTTAGTGAAGGTTGTGGATCAGGTTCGAAGTGGATTGTTGTAGAGTTTAGAAATCCTATAGTAGAAGTGAGATATAATTACGATGGATTTCATAGTAAGGTTGCCCAACTTGTAACATCCGCGAACCAAACTGTGCGTTTTGGGGATGGATGTCAATCGACACCAAGGGTAGGGTCGATCGACACCGTTAATTTATGGTTTGACCAATTCAATTTAATTTTCGATTTTGGTCGGTTTGGTTTAGGGAATACCATTCAACCGTTATGTGGGTACACGACCTAGGTCGTGTTTTGGTTGTTGTTACGTCGTTTCTGACAAAGAGAAAAGGAGAGAAGCTTTGTTCTTGAGTTTTTGGGAAGATCGGTGAAATTTCTTGGCTAGTCATGGGAGATCTGAAGCTAGGAAGGTGCTATAAGCCTTCTAGGAGGGTTGGATTCGTTGCTATTGGTCTGATTCTTCCTGCAAAGAGGTGAGTGCATGACCATGGCTTATCTAAGCTAAGATCTCTAGCTTTTCTGTGATTTGGTGCTAATGTGATTGTTTCCTTTGAGTTCTCTATGGTTTTTCGTGGCTACTATGGCTGGGTTTTCTTCTGACGATGCATGGAGCGGATTGGAGAAGCTTAGAGGCGAGTTTTCGGAGTTTCTGATCGAAAAAAATCGATTCTCGGCATTGGTGTCGATCGACACCAGTTGGGATGTCGGTCGACACCAACGTGAGGGCAGCTCGATAACTTTGTCGAGTGTCGATCGACACCATGTGGAGGTGTCGGTCGACACCACTAGGGTTTCGGGTTTGTCAAGCATGTGTCAGTGTCGATCGACACCCTTCTTTAGTTACGACGATGATGCGATGCTTTGTATATTGTCTGGTTTCTTTATATTGTTTGTTGTTTGTGCCATGTAGAGATCTTATGGCTTGTGTGTATAACCCAATAGATGGGATGATTGCCTCACTGAGTGTTTATTAAATACTTATGCATCTCAATTTGTGTTTGTGGTGCAGGTAAAGGCAAAGTGTGATCGTGGAATCAAGGCAATGAAGATGAGGATGTTCTATGGACTCGATTGGTTGTTGTCTTGCATTGCTAGGTTGCTAGTGTGACAACCCATCCCGTGGACCCCACTAGCCCACCGCTAGCCGCCTCAACGGACCCCAAGTTGGCCCTGCAGGGCATCGATCCTAACCCCTCATCGTGGAATGGAACTACTCATCCAAATCCACCAGTAGGTTATTGGTTCGCCAGGCGTTCCTCGAACCTTTTTCCCCACCCTTTAACAACCTTCCCACAGGACAAGCTGTCACCAATTGACCTGATGGTGGATTTGGATGAATAGTTCCATTTCCACGGTGAGGGGTTAGGATCGATTCCCTGCAGGGTCAGTTTGGAGTCCGTTGGGGCGGCTAGCGGTGGGTTAGTGGGATCGGCGGGACGGGTTGTCACAGCTAGAGTTGGATCATTAGAACATTGCTAGGTTGATGGTTCTTTTTTTCCTGTTTTTGGTTATTGGATATTTGCTATGTTTTAATATTGGTTATTTATTATTGGATAATTATTGGATATTGTTATTGTTTCTGTTATCCCCTGTTGTGTGTTTGTGGTTAGATGGCTAGTGCGTATGGGACCACTACTTGTAAATTATTTATTATCCCAAACCACAATATCACATTAAACCAGCAAATACCAAAAAGCACAGCGGAAACATACTAGTAATACAAAACCGATACATCATCAACACAATAACCTCCCTAACCATTCTATCCATCAACCTAGCATATCTCTACACAATGTTCCAATAACATAACCAACATCACACAAACGAGACCCTAGATCATCCTCCTCCTCATCGCCATGATTCGACGTCACATACCTGCACACCACAAACAACAATTGAGATGCGTAAGTATTATCACAAATACTTAGTGAGGCAATCCTCCCATCTACTGGGCTATACACACAAGCAACTGAGATCCATTAACTAGGATAGTCTTGTGCATTATATGGTTTTATTTATATTATTATTTATTTATGGCATGCAAGTTTAGGCCTGATGAGGAGCCAATAAAAACTCAAGGTTTAGGCCTGTGAGTAAAGGAAAGTCCAAAAGTCGAGAGCAAATAATGCCTGGAACGTGATTCTAAAGGTGACCTTTCGTAGATCGGTCGGAGGAGTGCGGACCGTGGAGACGGTTGCACGGGAGTCCTTTGCTGATGGTTGTTCAAGATTCGAGGACGAATCTATGTTGGTGGGGGAGAATTGTAACATCCGCTAACCGAAATCCCGGTTTAGGGATTGCATCGTTCTATGCACTATGTGCATCGGTCGATGCATAGCCGGTTTAGTGCGGACGAGTTTAAGTTAAACGCAGCATTTTGGGTTAGAGAAAACCCTTAACTCGAGTGTTTTGTCTCATTCGACGAGTTTAGCCGTTTCTGAGAGAAAATAAGAGAGGAAAAGAGTTCTAAGTGTTTTTGGTGAGATTTTGGAAGTTTGAGGATGTTTCCATAGAGATCTGTAGCTGGAATTGTTGTAGGAGCTTCCTGGAAGTATTTTCTTTCTTGTTTGAGGTTCATATTCGTCTTGGAAAAGGTAAGTGCATGACCATGGCTTATCTAAGCTGGAGATTTCTCTGATCTGCTTGTTTATGTGTTGTTTAGCTTGTTAGAATGTTATTTGGGACGTTGGGAAGCTTTCTTGTGGCTTGGGATCGAGTTTTGTGGTTGTAGGAACGAAGATCCGACGAGAAGCTTTGGGGGAAAACGATGCTCGGCATGTGGATCGGTCGATGCACTTTGTGCGTCAGTCGATGCAAGTGCGAGGACGGCGCGTAAAACCTTAGGGATTTCGTGCTATGTCGAGCATGCGTCGGTCGATGCAATGGGAGTATCGGTCGATGCAAGTGAACCTTGCATCGGTCGATGCATATCATGCGTCGGTCGCCGCAACTCCAACTGGTGTCGGTCGATGCATGCTTGGTGTTGGTCGTTGCAGAGTCCTGGTTTGTTATTGTTGATTGTTGATTGTTGGTTGATGGTTAGAGATGTCTCTATTGCTTGTGTGTATAGCCTAGCAGATGGGAGGATTACCTTACTGAGTGTTTATAATAAAGTCATGCATTGCAATTTGTGTTTGTGGTGCAGGTAAAGGCAAAGTGTGATCGTGGAATCAAGACAATGAAGAGGAGGATGTTCTAGGGACTCGATTGGTTGTTGTCTGTCATTGTTAGGTTGCTAGAGTTGGGTCGTTAGAAACATTTCTAGGTTGATGGTTCTATGTTTCCTGTTGGTTGAATATTGGATATTTTTATGTTATAATATTGGCTTTATTATTGGATATTGGTATTGGATATTTCCGCTGTTGGTTGTGATTGTGGCTAGGTGGCTAGTGGGTATGGGACCACTAGTTGTAGTTTATTTGTTATTATTATTAGTTATTATTTATTATTTATTATTTATTATTTATTTATTTTAAAAAAATAATGGGTCGGATCGTTTCATTTATTTTCTGTTTAGAGTAACTTGCAAACAGTTTGTTTTTCTGAAATATGTATTCGTTGGACAATATGGAGTTGTGTAGTTGATGTTGTTTTTCTGTCGATGTGATCTTTTCAATTTGAAAATAAGTTGGTTGTGTGATTGTGTTGTCGTTGAACTAATTTCATACTACAATAGTACAATGCATAGAGAATGTAATCCTGTGTTTTTTTTTTAATAGAATGATGGTGCTTTTCTGGGATTTGATTTTATTGTTTGTTGATGGTGTTAGCATTGCTATGTATATACTGGAATATATGTTGGTGCTTTTTCGGGATTTGATTAATTGTTTGTTGATGGTGTTGGTATTGCTATGTATATATTGGGACCTATGTTGTGGGAAGTATTTATGTGATTTTTCAAATTTTTCCCATTTAATTGCCACTATTACTCCGGTGTTTTTAGTTGTCGTTGTAGATTTAATCTTTTGTTTCATATTACTTGTGGTTTTATATTTACGATGAAAGTTTATTAATCAAATATAAGCTTTGTAAGCTAGTTTGTTTCAAATAAAATGGTGTGTTAATGAAGGATAAAACAAAAACTTTAATTATTTTCTTAATATGGTGAAATCATCTAGAAAAATTAATAATATAAAACGGAAGGAAAACTTGTTATTCATTGTTTTTATGTGCTCATTCTTTAAGCCGTTTGACATATGAGTTGTTATGTATTTGTATATAGTTATTGGTCATTATTGTGTAATTAGTTTAGTCTAATTAAGCATCATCCCTTGAAATGTCTCTTCTATAATTTTTTAACCTATATAATTTTCCATAAAAGCTAAGCAAGTTAGATAGTCTGTTTTTAAATAGTCAAAGTGTTCATCGAGATTATGGGATAATTTATGCTTTAGTTGATCAATTTGGAAATATGAACTAACACACATATTAGTTAAAGCTTAAAACTAACTTAGTTATTGCACAAAAAAAACTTAATTTCGTAGTTAACTAGATTAAAATCCAAATTAGTTATTGAGATGTTTATTAAACACTTAATTTTATAGTTTAAAACATAACTCATAACTCATAAGAGAACCGCGAGGAAACTTTTTTACTTAATTGTTTGGCAATACATGAAACGATGGCAACCATTTTTCAGTTAATCAATTATTTACCATATATACTCGTAAAACATACCAATTCCAACACAAACTAACCACCAAAAGTCTACATTCAGTTCATAAATATATTACCAGAAACTCAACCAAGCAAATATCATAAAATTATCAAACATAAAATCTACCAATAAAACAAAAACAATAAACCGATAAAAACCACCAAAACGAAATCCTTCTTCATCATTTTTTCCTTCGCATGATTCCACGGTCATCTCTTTTTTTTATATATAAATATAAAACAAATGCATAAGTATTATCACATATACTTAGTGAGGCGATTCTCTTATCACAATAACTAAGCAGAAGAACACTAATTAGAGTATTCATGATTGATTTTCTAATTTTTTAGTTATGTTCCAACAATTTGATGATGTTTGTAACGTTCCGACCGCCACCTCTTAGTAGACCCCATGTCCAATCCCTGTCCATGAGCCCACCTGTAACACTCGTACCGTCTCAAAAGACAAAACAACATGTAATCCATCCGGTTTGGCCAAAAATGTTTCTTTCTTTAAAATTCACCAACGAACAAACTTCAAGATGCAACTCTTGAGACTTATTAACCTGGGAAAAAAGGGAAAAAGGGGGTGAGTAAACAAGTTTACTCAGTGAGGAGATCAAACTCTGCCCACTGGACATACAGTAATAATGTTCCAAATATAACCAACAACTATTACTTAGCATAGATTCAGAATGATTATCATTCAAACAAACAAGCAAACATCTTATTTCTCCTCATTAACTTCCATCTTATTTTATGCACTTCCGTGGCTACTACCACTTTCAGCATTTATGTTTCTTACATTACTTAAGAAGTTTTACTTTCCTTATAGGTTTGGCCATTAACACTTTTTCTGGCTCACAAACCCCATTCCTAGAAGACCACGACCAATAGCTCGATTCTTCCCGTACTGCTCGTCAGCGGTTTATGACCTGCAATGAACCCGTCGGTCCATTGCAGTCCAATATCCTCAAGTATCCTTTCTTTTCTTATTTCCGTTATACGTTCATAGTAATTTTTGTATTATAATATATACATTAATTCATAACATCAAATCATGTAACTAAGGTGTTTCACATATATCATGTTACTAACAACCTACTTACCATACACACAAATACACGCGAACACATTCAGTTAACAAACAATTATTGAGTCTATACTCAGCAACTATTGAAGAGTACATAAGGAAAGAGGTTACTGTTATCCGCAAATACCACCCTCACTTTAGCCATTGAATTGAATCCTTAAAACTAGCATCAACAGAATACCCACCTCAACAACAATCCTTAAGCTGCAGCGGTTTAGATAACCTAATCAAAAATTATATCCAAAATATTAATCCATAATATTTAATCTACTTAAAAGCAATCCAAACCAAAGTCTTGATTTAACTGGTTATTCGGGTGTTTCCTCAATTAAATTAATTAGACTGAATTCCAATAATTTAATACACCAAAATTCCACTTTCACGTGTTTGGTTTCATAATCACATCTCAACTCAAACCAATAACAACCCACACTCCCACACGTGACCACCAAACCATACGCAACATGACATGAATTAAGTTACGGTTCTGGTCTTACAAGTTATATGATTCTTTGGTTTAGACACGATTCAATATTCAAAGCAACGAAACGCAACAACACACGAGCTTCGCCATTACCTCTTTACAACTTTTCTCGACGGACATGTTCGGTGGCTCCAAGAGAAGGTTCAGCCCATGGTGGTTACGTCCTCATGGCTCAACAACATACATCAAAAGCAAGCAACAGATCGTGAGACAACGTCATAAACTTCATGCACAAGTTACGAAATAAATCTAGGGTTTCCTTACCCATAACGGTTGGACGATGGCTACGGCTGTTCCGGTGACAACACCTGACATCTCCGGTGACATACGGTGGCGGACTAACCAGCGGTGGTGATAGACTGTCCATCCCGAGTACATTATCCTCTCCTGCTTCTCCTTTCCCTCTCCTCCCTTTCTCTCCCTCTTGATCATAAGTTCTCTCATGGCCGCTTATCTCTTTGCTCCTAAGGGAGTCGATCGAGAAGTAAAGCTACAACGCGGTCGCTTAGCTTGGGATGAGAGAAAGACAACAACGACAACAACAACAACAAGCCAACGATATGATGGTAAGCTCCGACGGGGTTAGGGTTCCCAACTCTCCTCTCTCGCCAGAAACAAAGACGGCGCCATACGTGTGTATTTACATGTACACGAGCATATAAGGCAAAACACAAAACCCTTGTCTTTTGTTCATTTGAAGGCAATTGGACCTAATGGGCTGCAGTTTCAAAATAGCCCACATTCTAATATTGGGGTGTGACACCACCCATATCTGACGGTCGGTTTGCTATGTCTGGGAGGTTTTTAAGACTTTTTACCGTCCCTACAAATCACCACATAATATTTGCCTGTGTTTTGATCTTACTCACACAGTTACGACAATCACTTCCCGGAAGATCACCCTGAGACTACTCCAGCATAAGCATGCTTAACTGTGAAGTTCTCTCCGAATTTTTGACCAAAAAGATAATTGCACTTTGGTGACATAGGTAGCCAAATCAATTCTTTTAAAACCTCTCTGCAAGTCTCTGAAACCGGGGTATCACAATGTTTTACATATAAATAGAAATAGTTGGAATGAGAAAGGTATTTATAAATAAGTTTTCACATATCGAACAAATGATTATAAGAGTGTTGTGGTATATCATTAACTCGATGAGAATATATCTTTCTTGAGCAAAATTGACTGTGAAATATTTGATAAAATATTTAAATACTTTGTTTCTCATGGTGAAACCTTATTAGGTCTTGGAAATGGTGAAAACACTCATTGCACAAGATAAAAACATATTTAATTAGTAGTAAGTTATTTATTACATTCAAAATAGACTTTGAAATAATGTAATAAACGTGTGAAAATAATATTTTACTTGTAGGCTTCGCCATTCTATATTCTTCCAACGAGTTTATACCAATAATCGTTCTAGAATGACGAATCTTACAAGTAAATTCTTTTAACCCTTTTATTACTTTATTTCAGAATACATTAAATGTAATAGATAACATTTTAGCATTACTAATTAACTATGGATTCTTATGTGAAATGACATGTGCTCACCTCATTTGCAAGACCTAACAAAGTTTCACCTTGGGAAATATAGCGTTTAATGCCTTCATCAAACACTTCTCCATTTCTCTGTAAATTTTGCTCAAGTAAAACAATTTCGTCAACTTAATGAAATTGGTAAAATATAATATTTTTATAATCATTTTTTTGATAAGCTAATTTTATACATTTATTTTGAAAAGAACGATGTTGTTATTTTTGTCTGTAATATCTATGTCTTTATCATTTATTCAAATAATTCATACTATATGTTTATCATTGCAGACTATTTGATCTTATGTATTTTCTTGACAATATTTTTTAAACATATATATATATATATATATATATTTAAAGTCATTTAATTTAGTAAAAATATTACTCTACATAATATAGTACTTGTTAGACCAAATATTTTCCAGATTTAAAACAAAAAGATAAAATATGCTTATATTTTTTTTAAAAGAAAATTTTAGGTATCATTTATTTTATATTTTTACTTAATTTATCATTTACTTTTGGATTTTTTTCAGTGTAAAGAAGTAGTATGAGAAATGTTTTAGAATCGGTTTATAAATGAAAATTTAACTTTTTGACAAGGATATGTCATATTTACGTCAAATGTAGATATATTTTGAATAATTCACGAAGAATTGATTTTCATTACTATATTGATGTTCACCACATTTATGACGAAGTAACAACGAATTATAGCGTTGATATACATAAGTTTCTTGTGGTTTAAGGTAAAATTGATTTTAACTATCAGGCAAAATTATATTTAATAACTTACCATGATTTTTCGTTTATGAAATCATTGAAAGGGGTGCTTTCCTTTCTGGATATCTGCACATATAGGAAATTCTTATAAGATTCTTCCATTGTAAGAGATGCTTCTATTTCATTACTCTGGATCCGTCTATTTATTTTTCATAGTTTGTATTCTACAAGATAAACACAATATTGATTAATAAACAAATTAAACAATTCTATAACATAGAAAAACTTATTCAACAAATTTGCAATATTATTTTAAACTCCTAACATATATTTTGAGAAAGTTTATGTCCCACATATAAGCTTTAATGAAATATCTAGCTCAATGTAAATAATAAATACAAATAAATAAAGAGAGATATTTGAATAGATGGTATTCATAAATTTTAATGTGAAAAATAATTTCAAATCAACTTAAGAAAATATATATACGACTAAATGGATGGATAGCCAAAAGTCGTTAAGATACAGATATATTATTCTTCTAAAATATATTTTTGCTTAAAAATAACCTGGGAAATAATTCATCAAACTTCTTAGAAAAAAATAATTCATGCTAAATCTAAAAAAACTGTAATATAATTCTAATGGTTTGGCCACCAAAATTTGTTGCAAAAAAATTAACATGAATAGATTTTTGTTCTAAAAAATTAGTTTATTTATATATAATATGGTGGCAAAAATTTGATGAAATAAACAAACTCAAAACTTATGAAAACAAATTCGGGTTGAAAAAATATTCATCTAGAATCTAAGAACATGATGCTTCGAAAATTAAAATGACAAAACAATTGGAATCAATATACTAATTATTTCAATTCGAGATAATTGCAATAAAACAAAGTATAATTAATTATACAGTTTCGCACCAAATTCATTACTGTTTGAGTGCAAAAATCTGTTGAAAAACTTATGAAAACAGTTTTATATTTAAAAGATCTTTAAGAGATTTACCATGATATTTTACATGCATGAGCAAGTAAATATATCTTATATACCAAATGAGCAAGCAAAAATAAAGAACTCAACTGAATAGACAGAAATCATCCCTACATCTATTTGTTTTTATATAAAATTCTAAATGATAATTAGATTTTTGGTTGGATTTTTTCCTCTTTTTGGTTAATATTAATTATTAAATGTGAGATTTATTACCATTAGATACTCTTGTTTTAAAGTAATAAATTTAAAAATAGTCAAAGTAAATAAATCTCAGTGTGAAAAATGTGGACTGTGGACCACAAAGATTTTTTTCCTTGTTTAAGATATATATGATTTGTTTTTCTCTCTTATATTTAGTTTTTAATTGTTATTAGATTAATCTTTCTTATATTGTTGTAGAAACTTTTTTTTACCTCTCACTATTCGTTTTGGGGTTTTATCATAGTCACTTTGGTGTAAATCATTTTCTTGAACTCTCTTGCCCAAAATGCATAAACAAAATAAATATCAACTTAAAACAATAGTTGTTAGACATGTTTGTAGTAAAAAGACAGTTGTTAGACAAGTTTTTCTACAAATGACGAACAAATAAAAAATATCAAAGAATATTTATGCACACCAATTTGAGGTAGAAGATTATAAGTGAGGCTCATGCGAGCATGTTTTCGATTCATCTATGGGAGACCAAGATGTACATAGATCTGAAGAGGTACTATCATTGGATTTGAAGAGGTCCTATAGTGGAAGTGAGAAAATTACGATTGATTTTGTAGTAAGGTTACCAACTTCACGGACCCAAAATACTATTTGGGCTATTCTGGACCGTCGAACCAAGTTAGTATATTTTCTGCAAGACCGTTAGAACAAAAGTTTTTACTAAAAAAAATATATGTGAAGGAGATAGTGAGGCTCCATGGAGTGTCTGAAAAGATAGTGTCAGACAAAGATTCTAAATTAACTTTTGTAACGCACATACCACCACTTTTCTTAATAGGTCTCACATCCTCTCTAGGTCCGTGATGTCAAAGAAATATGTGAGGTCATTTTACATATGACACTTCTTGTTGTAATGTTATTTAGGAGTTGAATCGAGACTTGTAGAGTATTGATAATATATATTCACTAGGAGTAGTCCTGTGTGTTGTACAGATTTATTCATATTATTATTTATTTTCTGTTTAGAGTAACTTCCGATTAGTTTGTTTTTCTGAAATATGTACTTGTTGGAAAATATGGAATTGTGTAGTTGATGTTGTTTTCCTGTCGATGTGATTATTTGATTTTGAAAATGAGTTGCTTGTGGGACTGTGTTGTCGTTGAGCTAATTTCATACTACAGTAGTACAATGCGTAGAGAATATAATCCATGTGTTTTTTTTGAATGATTGTAATTTTGTTAGATTTGATTGATTGTTTGTTGATGGTGTTGGTATTGCTATGTATATATTGGGACATATGTTGTGGGATGTAATTATGTGATTTTGCAAATTTCTACAATTTAATTGTCATTATTACTCCCTTCGGTTTTTTTAGTTGTCGTTGTAGATTTATATTTTTTTTTTATTTTACTTGTCGTTTTATATTTACGATGCAAATTTTGTGAATCAAATATAAACTCTATAAGTTTTTTTTCTGTTTTATCAAATAAAATGGTGTGTTAATGAAGGATAAAACGAAAACTTTAATTATTTTCTTAATATGTATGAAATTATCTAGTATAATTAATAATATGAAGCATAAGGAAAATTTGTTAATCATTGTTTTTGTGTGCTTATTCTTTTATCCGTTAGATTCTATGAATTGTTACATATTTGTATATATTTATTGATCATTATTGTGTAATTAGTTTGGTTTTCTTAGCAGCACCTCTTGAAAGGTCTTTTTTATTATTTTTTAACCTAAACAATTTTCCATAAAAGCTAAGCGAGTTACATAGTTTGTTTTTCAATAGTCAAAGTGTTCATCGAGATTATGGGATCATTCATGCTTGATCACTTTGGAAATATTAACTGTCATTTTTGAGGGTTTTCTTGGTTACTAATTTAAAGGTAGTTATATTCTTGTAAACGTAGATTCTAGTGTATGTATATTTTTCATAAAAGCTAAGCAAGTTACGTAGTTTTTTTTAAAATAGGTGTTGATCGAAATTTTAAGATAATTCATGCTTTGGTCAATGTAGAAAATTTGGAAATCTTAACTCACGGTTTACCCCAAATATTAATTTCTCTTGTTTGGGTTTTTTCTTCGTTTCCAATTTTAATGTAGTTGTATTCTTTTAGATGTAGGTCTGGTGAATTTATTAGTTAAAATATTTAACTTGGTTCTTATTACTAATTCTATCTATTTAAAGAAGCAGAGACAAAAAATATTTTATTACTAGTTCACCGCTACGACGCTACGCATGGGGAGAGACCAACCTCTTAACATTCAGTAAATGATATACAGATTATTACAAAATTGATTAGATACTGATTTATTTATTTTTAAAAAAGAATGAATAATGTCTTTTTTTTACTAAGTCTTCTCTCGCATATGTATACATTTGTCCAAGTTGTTCTGACTGAATGTGTAATCTCATATGTAACCCAAACGATTGTCTTAGTCTGTTATCCACTTTTAGATTAGATACAGAGTGAATTCCAAATATTTAAGTCATTTACCTTTTCGATTGAATTCTTGTAACATATGAACCAAATATTGGGATTTGGGGTGGGTGTCGATCGACACCAAGGGTGTGTCGATCGACACCAACTTTTCTGGTTCGACCAGATTGTTTTAATTTACGGTTTTGGATTAGTTTGAGTTAATTGGTTTGTCTAAACCGAGTATATAAAGGGAGAGGCGACTCAGGTCGAGGGTTTTGAGATGTTTTGTTGCCGTTTGCAAAAAAAAAGAGAAAAAAGAGAGTTTGTGTTCTTTAGATATTTTGACTTGTTCTCGGAGGTGTGTTGTGAGATCTGTTGCTGTGGAAGGGAGGATTGCTGCTGCGAACGAAGGAGAAGCTTCCTAAGGAGTTGTTTCCACTGTTCTTAACCTAATCTTCCTGCAAAAGAGGTGAGTGCATGACCATGACTTATCTAAGTCTGAGAATCCTTTGTTTGCTTGATTTGTTGTGTTTTGTGGTGTTGTTCTTGTTTGTGGTGGTTGTGTTATGGTTTTATAGGTTCCTAAAGCTTTTGGGTGAGTTTGGAGCAGATTGGAGATGATTGGGAACGGAGATTTGATGATTGGCTTCGTGCAGAACGTGTCTGCGGGGTCGGTGTCGATCGACACTAAGTGGGTGTCGGTCGACACCATTCTGGGCCTAGTGTCGATCGACACCAACTTGTGTGTTGCGGTCTTTCCTGGTTTGTTGTGTTGTTTGTTGTTTGTTAAACATTGGAATCTCAGCTGCTTGTGTGTATAGCCTAGTAGATGGGAGGATTGCCTCACTAAGTATTTGTGATAATACTTACGCATCTCAATTGTTGTTTGTGGTGTGCAGGTATGTGACGTGGAATCATGGCGATGAGGAGGAGGATGATCTAGGGTCTCGTTTGTGTGATGTTGGTTATGTTATTGGAACCTTGTCTAGAGATATGCTAGGTTAATGGATAGAATGGTTAAGGAGGTTATTGTGTTGATGATGTATCGTTTTTGTATTATTGGTATATTTCCGCTGTGCTTATGGTATTTGCTGGTTTAATGAGGTATTGTGGTTTGGTTGGTTTAATTAAGTAGTATGGGATGCTTAGTTATATATTATTTTTATTATAAAAAACAAAAAAAAATGGGTCGGGTTGTTTCAATTCTTTTCTTACTTTATTCTCTCTTACTCATCCATCCTTCATTTACTTGAATATCTAGAGATTTTGTTCTCAAAATAATAATATATAATTTGACTATATAAATAAATTGTGTTGTTATTTTCCATTCCTCGTGGTTCTCCTGCAAAGAATTGTTCAATGCTATTTTCGCCGCATACGCACACCGTTTTACCATGGGAAAATTCAAATGTTACGTTGTAAGCTAGAAAATATATGAAGACTATGGGGGTGTATTCAAAATAGAATTTTGGAGGATTTTGGAGTATTTATGTTATCTTTGATTTTAGGAGATTTTCAGTGAGTTTTTAAGGTAGTTTGGTGGATTTGTTATATTTTCTATTTTTGAAAAAAAAGAAATTTGTGATTTGATGAGATTTGGTGAGACTTTAAGTGGGTTTTTAAGAGATTCTCAAGTCCATAAAGGAGAGGTGTTCATATAGCATAATAAAAGGATTTTTGGCAATTTGATCCAATAGCATAACTCAAAGATTTAAATTGAAAGGTATAAAACAGAATTTAAAGATAAATTAAAGCACTCTATTGCATCATGCCCCATATTCATCGCATCGGTCCACATATGTGTAGCTATTGTTGCTCTCCAGTTAGTAGCATGAACTCTTTCTTGTTCTTGAGTACCATGAAGCTCTTCATCTCCATTATTTTCACCATCATCTCTTTCGTCAACACCACTTTCTTCAACATTGTTTTCTTTGGGAAGAAACACATCCGAGTGACATTATTTACAAATATATTTATTTAAAACAACACATGCAAGAACTAAATCCGCTTGTGTTTTATACGGAAAGGATGGTGCATATTTGAAGATAAGAAATCTTGATTTGAAGATGCCGAAAATCCTCTCTACTACATTTCCCAAACTAGAATGACGATGGTTGAACAACTCATTTTGATTTACGGGATCTTTTCCTTGCCCTCTAAAGTCTTGGAGATGATACGAAGTACTTCGAAATAGAGCTAAAAAATTACGACGATTGGCGAATCCACAATCAACTAAATAAAACTTTCCTGAAATTTTATAAAGCACACAAATATAAGTGAGATAAATATCAAATAAATAACAAATTGTTGTTTTTTAAATCATACTGTAAATAACATACCTTCAGGAACTGTTAACTTGTTAGTGCTTCTTGTTAAAGCATCATGTAAAATTTTTGAGTCATGAGCTGAACCTTCCCATCCACTAAGTAAATATATGAATCCTAAATCAAAATTACATGCAGCCAAAACATTTTGTGATGATTGTCCTTTTCGGTTAGGATAAGGAGCTGTTTCTTATCCAGCTATCATTGTAGGGATATGTGTTCCATCAATAGCTCCCACTTTACTTCAAAAAATTGGGCTTTGCGGACAACTGGGTCTCTTGGATTTTGTTATGTGTATCTTCGGTTGAGTACAAGGTACTGATTAATGGTCAACCCAATGGTTTGATAGTTCCGGAATGGGGGCTGCGTCAGGGTGACCCTTTGTCTCCATATTTGTTTATTCTCTATACGGGGGTACTAATCGCTAATATTCGGAAGGCTGAGCGGGATAAAAAATATTACGGGAATCAAGGTTCCTAATAAGTGTCCACCGATTACGCATTTGTTGTTTGCGGATGATAGTCTGTTCTTTTGCAAAGCCGATAAGGATCAATGTGGGGTAGTTTTGGACATCTTGAAGAAATATGAGGCGGTCTCGGGACAACAAATAAATTTTGATAAGTCATCGCTTCAATTTGGACATAAGGTTGATGTAGCGGTAAAAATTGAGTTACAGGGGTGCTTGGGATTTCGAATTTGGGCGGGATGGGGTCTTATTAAGGGATTCTCGAGAGTTTGGGGGGATCCAAAACAAAAGTTTTTTCCTATGTTCGGGATAGACTACAGAGCCGAACGAATGGTTGGACGGCTAAACAGCTTTCCAATGGTGGAAAAGAGGTAATGATAAAATCAGTTGCAAAAACGGTCCCGACTTTCGTCATGTCCTGTTTTCGGTTGCCAAAAATAGTCACATCCAAGCTTACTAGTGCA